>NW_004949162.1:1019058-1026692 GCF_000317375.1 Microtus ochrogaster
GGGATGAAGCCTACTTGATCATAATGGATAATTTTTCTAATGTGTTCTTGGATTCGGTTTTCCAGTATTTTATTGAGAATTTTTGCATCGATATTCATGAGTGAGATAGGCCTGTAATTCTCTTTCTTGTCCAACCATAATCTTACTAGTAGGTCACAGCCTAGTGACAATAAAGAGATAAATAGAAATAGGCTAATTTAAGATTTGAGTTTGCTAGAAATATACTTAAGCTATTGATCCAACAGTGCTGTAATTAATAGTTTCTGTGTTATTATTTGGGTCTGGGCATCTGGGAAACAAATGAACAGTTTCTGTGTACAGTTCATGTTTTTGGCAGTGATTGTCTAAATATATGTGTGTATGTGTGTGTGTGTTTATTTTAATGAGTGTATTTAATCTCTATAGGTTGGAGTTTTTCTTCTAGTACCTTCTGTTGGGTTGGATACATAGATAGATATTACTTAAATTGTTTTTTTTTTTCATGGAATATCTTACTTTCTCTATCATTGGAGATGAGATGCTTTGAATATTGTTGGTTGGGTTGGCATCTGTGGTCTTTTATAGTCTGGAACACATTTGTCCAGGCCCTTCTGGCTCTTAGAGTCTCCCTTTAAAAGACATATTTAAATGGTCTGCCTTATATATGACTTGGTTTTTTTTCTCTTGTAGCTTTTAATATTGTTTTTTGTTCTGTATATTTAGTGTTTTGATTATTATATGCCAACTGGACTTTCTTTTATGTCTCAATCTATTTGGTAGTTTAAATGTTACATGTACATTTATTTACATATGTTTTTAATTTACAAAAGTTTTCTTCTATGATTTTGTTAAAAATGGTTTCTGGGCCTTTGAGCTGGATTTTTCTCAATCTATTCTATTCTAGTAATCTATTATTCTTAGGGTTTTTTTTATATTTTCTTTAATTTTGACATTTTTGTGGTAAGATTGTTTAAATCTTTCTTTGACTGGTGTTTCTACTTCTTCTGTTTGTCTTCATTTCCTGAGATTCCCTATTTCTTCTCTAATAATCTCTTGGTAAATCTTGATTCTGTAGTTCCTATTGAACTTCACAAATTTCTCATTTTTAGAATTCCCCCAGTCTGTGTTTTTATTACTATTTCTACTTTCATTTTTATCTCTTGAACAGTTTTATTCATTTTCTTCAACTGTTTTGGTTTTTGGCTTTCTTTAAGTGAGTTATCCATTTCCTTCAATTGTTTGTGTTTTCCTGGATGTGTTCAAGGAATTTGTTCATTTCCTCTTTAAGGACCTCTCTTATCAACATACAGTTGGTTTTAATGTCTTCTTCTTGTGCTTCAGTTCTGATGGAAAATTTAGGGACTACTGTTGAGGTAGCTTGGCTCGAGTGGAAAAATCTTGCCCTGGTTGTTATTCAGTTTGCTCTTATTCTGGTGTTCAGGCATCTGAGTTTGTGATGATTTTAGGTCTAGGTACTGAATTCTGAGTTTGTCTTTGTTGAGTGGGTGTTTTTTCCTGTGGTTTCTGTTTCATTTCTCGATTATTTGAAAGTCTGTTGGCCCCATGTTACCTGGTTTTCTGATCTTCTCAGCTGGTGTGTTTGCCATCATTACTGGCTGGTATTTTATGCTTGGATTCTTAGATGTGTAAAGGAATGAGAGTTGGAGGAGAAGGTCTTTCTGATTCTCAGGTTATGGAGAAGAGAGGAGAGGAAAAGGAGATCACAATGAATTTTCTTTTACAGAGCTTTTGGTGAGACTTATGGGATTGGATCACAGAATCAATAATGGAGCTGTTGATTCACCATCAACATACTTGTTGCCCTGGGAAAAGTGTTATCAGGGGGTGTCTGCTAGGGTTGTAAACTGGGATGAAGTAAAGTATGTGGAGTGGAAGATTAGAAGAGAAGAATCTGTGGAATCCATAGAAGATGGGAGTAGGAGGATTTGCAGAGACAGCTGCCACCTGTTTTCTGCTACAGAGCTGGGGATATGACAGGTGGATTGGATCTATGGAAATGGAGAGAGAAAAGATATAACCATGGCCTACCTGGTTTTCCAGCAGGTATCTTTGTTGCTGTTGTATGTTGTTTGTTTTAAAATATGTTTATTTCATCTAGAAATCCAGTTCTTCTTATAGAGCATTAGATTTGGATGAGTCGTGGAAGTCACCCAATAAAATCCAATCATGAATGTGTTCTTCTTAGGCAACATCATCAAATGATTTTATAGTTTTTGTTTAACCATGATAGTACACATCAGTGCGAATAGCTCTTAGCATTAGAAAGTTCAACCTTGCACTGAAATAAAATGTACATTCCTACAATTGTTATCTACAATTATGAAAGTCAAACATAGCTATGAACTGAAAAGCATAGCTATTTATTATTTTTTATTTATTGTTATTTCATACCATACACCCTAACCATATTCTCCCTTTCATCACTTCCTCTCCATTTTACAGACCACTTCCTCTCCAGTTTCCACCCAACCTACCACTCCCCCAGATCATTGCTGTTCTTTTTCCTTAAGGAAAGAGCAGGCCTTCAACCGATATAAAATGAACACAGCATATTAAGATGCAATAAGACTATGAACAAATCCTTATATCAAGACTGGACAATGCAACACACTGGGAAGAAAAATGTCCCCCAAACAGACAGGAATCAGAGACAGTCCTAATTACCACTGTTATGACTACAAAATCTTCAAGATAAACCACCACAACATATTTTTAAGGAACCTAGCACAGACCAATGCAGGGTTCGTGATTGCATTTCACTCTCTGTGTCACATAATTCCATTACTGTTTTTTTATCTCCTTCCTTCAACTTATAATATCTCTCTATGCTTTCTCATATCTCCCTTTCTGCTTCAATGAACCCCACCAACATAATTTTAAATATAAAAGAAACCACATAGTGTCTTTCTTCATTTTGAGTCTAACTTACTTTTCTATATATAGTGATTTACACTTTGAATTTATATTTCCAATATGTGTCATTATTCTTTTTTATTGCTGCAACTTAAAATTTCACTTTGAATATGTTTCACATTTCTCTGTCTAGCCACCAGTGCCTAAATATCCAAAAGGCTTTTATTTCTTAATTACTGTGAGTAGTGTGCAGCAACAAACACTAATCTGAAAACATCACTGGAGTTTTATTTATAGTCATTGGAGGATACATCCAGGAATAATAATTATTTATTAATAATATTTCCAGATTTCTAACTTCAGCTTGATTTTTAAAAGAACTAAAATACCCTAGACATCAGTAAACTGATGTCTGATGTGTTTTCTTATGTGATCATAAAAGTATGAAATGTACATAAAATGTATAAAGATTAGAAAGAATAATTTCCAATCTTAACTCCTTGATAATTAAAGAGAAAATTTGTAATCCAAATGATTGTGGACCACTAGTGGATCAGTAGATACACTTGTGACAAAGAGAGATCTTCAGACTGATGAAAATGGACCAGTCACATATTGTGAGAACACCCCACAGTCTCTTGTCTTATTCTAATGAAAAATATAACATTTTAAATTTGGTGCTGTCTGTGAACTAAGCATACAATTTCACCACATTTCAAGACATATTGGAAAAGATATAAGGTGCACATTTGTTAAATAAAGGCACCAGATAACAGCAAAAACTGAATGGCAGTATAAATTTTGTGTGTGTTTTATGTAATTCCTCACAATCCTGTTTTTAGCCAAATGGTTGATCACAGTTTAAGTCAATGTGTTGTATAGTCAACTTAAATCAAGTCTTTCATTAGCTAAATTTTACTGAAATATGTTAGGAAGAAGAAATTCTGCTGTTAGAAAATACCTGTTAACTTTTTCTACCCAAAATATGCATAAGAATTTTAAAACGATTTAAATTCAAAAAAATAAATTAAAAAATAATTGCATTGTGCAATTGGTAATATAAATATGTCTCTACTTTAATTCAGAGCAGGCAGATTTTAGACAGTTATAAGTCAGAAGGTGACTGATACCAATTTCAAAATGGTAGCTATAATTGAATTTTCATTAATGGATACTTCTAGCAACTTGTGTCTGTACTATCTCTATGTATCACTTTGATTAATCCCTTTACCATCCAACCTAGAGGACTCAGGTTTTCGTCTTACCCATAGATATATGTAAATTGTGCTTAGGTGTTCTGGATAGACCCAGAAGAGTTCAGGATGAATTTTTATTAAAATGTAAGTTGTGGTTGCCTATTAATAAGTATTAATAGAAAATTTTTTAAAAGATTAAGATAGTGAGTATTATATACATAAGGCAACCATGTAATTTGTCAAATCTTGGGAAATTTTGTGAACAGATTAGGATAAAGCTTATTAGAAAAAAGATAATAGGCATCTAGGAATACTATTCCATTTGAACAAGAATATTTGTCTTAATATTTAGTGTTATCATAAAGTGGAAATTATAAGCTATTTCCTAAAACTTGGAAGGAAAATGGAAATAAAATAGTCAGTAAGAAATATAAATTATTGAAATGTGTTGAGGAATTAACATGGTTGGAGTGGTGAATATGTGAGGATGTGATCAAGATATACTTTAAATGAAACTTTTAAAGAAGAAATACAAATATTACTTTTAAAAGATTTAAAAAGCTATGTTTGAATTTCCTGTAAGATAACTGCCTTTATCAAGAGACTCATAATGTAATTTTCATGGTATTAAATATTTACATGGTACTAAGGCTTGAATTCTATTTCATAGACCAATGAGTCTGTGTTTATGGCAGTTCCCTGCTTATTGCACACCAGAGTTCTGTAAAATAACTTGGAATTAGAAATGGTGATACTTCCAGCAGGTTCTTGTATTTGTTTGTTTGATTTTCATATTAAGAATTGTTTTTCTCTACTTGGTCTTTTGTATTTCTGTATTAAATAGACCCAAATATGAGTATACATAAATTTAGTTACTTAATATTTAACAAGGATACCAAAATCATTATCAGAGAGAAAATAAAGTGTCTTAATCAAATAGTGATGAGAAAATTGGATATACACCTGTAGATGATTGAATTTAAATCCATATCTATAACCCTAAAGAAAATTCAACTCCAAATCAATCAAAACCCTAATCTTGAAAGACTGAATCTGGTAGAAGAAACCGTAGGTACACTGAATGATAAGGATATAAGAAAATAATTTCCAAATTGGATTTAATTTGCTCAAGAATTAAGGCCAACATTTGGTAGGTGAGACTTCATAAAACAGGAAAGCTTATATGCAGCCAAATAAACAAACATGTGAAGAGGAGTCTCACTGATTGACAGAGAATCTTTGCCAGTTGTACATCTGACTGTGGGTCAATATCCCAACTATATCAAGAAAATAAAATGAGCAAACATAAAAAGTACACCTGTGACCTGAATAAAGAGTTATCAAAAGACTAAAATAATGGCTAGGAAAAAGCTTTAATTTTTTTTCATTGTGTCTAGCCATTTGGGAAATGCAAGTCAAAACAACTTTGAGATTTCACCTTATAGCAATCAGAACAACAAAGACGAACAAAATAGTCAATAACAAATGCTGAAGGTGGTGTGAGGAAATAAGAATTTAAATTCTTTCTTGTTTGGGTTGCAAATTGTTGCAGTCACTTGAGAAATTAATTCAGATATTTCTCGTAATCATAAAAATTATTTAACCCTGATATATCACTCCTTGAAATATACCCAAAAGACTCCTACTCCACAGCTTCTTGCTCAGCCTTCTTCATTGTTGTTCTATATACAATAGCTAAGAAATTGAATCAATCTAAAAGTTTTCCAACCAATGAGTGTAAAATGAAAATGAGATAAGTAAATACTACAGAATACCAATTAACTGTAAATTAAAATGGAATAATGAAATTTGCATGTAAGTGCATGGTACTAGAAAAGATCATACTGAGCGAAGAAACTCAAACCTGGAAACACAAACATTAACCATTCTTTTTTGTTTGAGGTTCCTACCTCCAAGTCTACTGATGTGAGAACATATTGTAAAGTAATAGCAGATACTAGGAAAGTTAAAAGAAACTATTGCTGGGGTTGAAGGGAACAATAGACAGGAATATATCAAGATTCAAGTGATCTGATGGGAGAATTGGAAAACTGGGGAGGTACAATTTAGGGAGTGATAAATAAAAGAGTTAGAAATGTAAAATAATAATTTGAACATCAGAAATCATTATACAGAATCACACTACTAAGTTCCGCTCCTAAAACTTCTTATACTACAAATTAGTCAGTATATGAATTTAATATATACATTAAATTATATATATTATATTAATTTTCCTTAATTTTGCTTGACTCTCTCAGAATCTAAGCCCATCTATCAAAACCCAAAGTACTATGCAAGAGAATTCTTTTTTTTTTTTCAGTTGTTGTTCAGGAAAGGTCCAAGAAGCTCCCAAAATAATACAGGTAATTTATTCTACTTGTTTGCTCCCAATTGGTGGGATGCAAGTCCGTACTTATGAAGACATCATTGTTTACAGGTCTTTGAGCTGGAAAGAACATGGAAACTACCTCTCTAAAGACTAGATTTCACAATTCGAGAAAGCATCATGCAAGCTTTCAAAATAGGGATGCAACCAAGAGTCTTACCTAGCTATGATATTTACAAGCCTCAACAAGGACTAACATGAAACAATAACTCTGAGGATACAGCAGTGAAGCACGTATGTCGGCAGTAATCAACAGCTCTCTAATTTTGTATTAAGACTCATTTAAAAATTAGAAACTCATACCTGATAATAGAAACCTAGTCAACTCTGTAGGGGTATTGAAGTCCTGGGTCTTGGAGGAGAACCTAAAACTGCCACATTAGTAAACCAACACAATCCATAACTACATTAGACAAATGTCTAAACATTTGTCCTCATACTCAAAGGTAAACTTAGTTCCCATCTCTCATTAAGGATGGTTCTCTTCACAATAGACAAGACAATTAGAGAAAATCACAAACAATCAAAACACATAGGTGAGGATTCCAGTTCTATGATACATCTTCAGTAAAATCCCAAGATTCAGGTATCATTGGAAAGGCAGAGTGCAAAGATTGAAAAATCAAGAAGATTAAGAGGTTTTCTGTGAGATTTTGTTCCCTGGGAGTATGAGAAACTATACCATAAAGTCTCAGCCATAATGCTGCTTAAACAGAATATGAAAAAGGATTAACTCTAGGCATATTAAAGTAGATGGGGGAAAGTCCAGAATGCCTCAACCTTAAAGAAATAATTACGTACAACTAAGAAATACTGAGAGTAGATGGAATAGTTTTCCCTAGAAAACAACACACCAATTGGTTATTTTTTATCAGATGGTCATCACTTAAAATACACACACATACATATATACATACATTTATGCATGCATGCATATATATGTGTGTGTATATATGTATATAATTGTGCTTATATATTTAGGAATATATACATATATGTATTATGTTTATATATATCACAACTTTTAGTGAAAAAGATACTATGAAATTGAAAAAGAACAAATAGGGGCAAATGACAGGATTTGAAGGGAAGAGAAGGAAAGGAAAAATATTCTTATTATAATCTCAAAAGTAAAAAAATTAGCTGGGCGGTGGTGGCGCACGCCTTTAATCCCAGCACTCGGGAGGCAGAGGCAG
>NW_004949162.1:1030052-1041285 GCF_000317375.1 Microtus ochrogaster
ATGGGTTGATCGGGATATCAGAATTAGCCAGTAAGGGCTAGAGCTAAAGGGCCAAGCGGTGATTAAATGAACACAGTGTCCGTGTAATTATTTCGGGCAGAGCTAGCCATGTGGGCGGCCGGGTGCCGGGACGCAGCCCGCCGCTCCTATTTCTACAAATAACAAATAAAAAGCACACACACACACACGCACACACACACACACACACACACACACACCAGAAAATGGAAGTCCATTTTGTATTGGTCATCTGTTCCTGATCATAGGTCCTGGTCTGGGTATGGTTGATCCATCCTTTCAGAGAAAGTTTAGTTTCCTCTTCTAGTAGTAGTAGTAGTAGTAGTAGTAGTAGTAGTAGTAGTAGTAGTAGTAGTAGTAGTAAATATCTTAGTATAACACTAACCAAGCAATTTAAAGACCTGTATGGTAAGTACTTCAATTCATTGAAGAAAGAAATTGGAAGAAGATATTAGAAGAAGGAAAAATCTCCCATGCTTATGGGTTGGTAGAATTAACATAGTAAAAAAATGGCCATCTAACCAAAAGCAATCTACAGATTCAACACTATGCCCATCAAAATTCCAATACAATTCTTTGTAGGCTTTGAAAGAATAATACTCAATCTCTTATGGAAGAACATAAAGAATAACTAAAACAATACTGTACAATAAAATAACTTCTAGAAGTATCATCATCTCTGATTTCAAGCTGTACCACAGAACAACAGTAATAAAATCCTCATGGTATTGGCATAAAATCAAAAATGTTCAATAGAAGTGAATCAAAGACTAAAACATAAAAGCACATATCTATGAAAACATTATTTTAATAGATATGTTAGATATATACAATATTAAAATAAAATATCTTCAACAAATGATGCTTGTCTAACTGGATGTCAACATCTAGAAGACTGCAAATATACTCATATACATCACTCTTCACAAAACTTAAGTACAATTGGATTGAAGACATCACTATAAATCTAGATACACTGAAATTGATAGAAGGGAAAGTGGAGAATATCCTTTAACACATTGAAGAGTGGACAATTTTCTGAGCAGAACATCAATAGCACAGACCCTAAGATTGAAAATTAATTAATGGAACCTCATGAAACTTAACATTTCTATAAAGCAGAGGACACCATCAAAAGGACAAAAAAACAGCCTACAGAATGGGAAAAGATTTTCATCAACCCTGCATATAACAAAAAAGTGATTTTCAAAAAAATAAAGATATCAAGAAACTAAATATCAAATAACTGAGTCATCTAATTAAAAAAAATGAGATAAAGATATAAATAGAATTTTCCACAAAGAAATCTCCAATGGACAGGGAGCACTTAAATGTTAACATTGTTAGCCATCAGGAAAATTCAAAACAAAGGATGCTAAAATTCCATGTTATACCTCAAAGAATGGCTAAGATTAAAAACAACTAACAGCTCATGCCAGTGAGAACAAGAAACAAAAGTAACACTTCTCCATTGCTGGTGTAAATACAAACTTGTACATCCACTGCCACAAATATGGCAGTTTTTCAGATAACTGGCAATTAACATACCTGAAGAGCCAGCTATACTATTCCTGGGCATATACCCAAAGGATGCTTGCTGTACCATACCACAAGGACACTTGCTCAGCTATCTTCACAGCAGCTTTATTTGTAATAGCCAGAAAACAGAAACAAACTAGATAAATGTCCATAAACTGAAGAATATACATTTTAAACATATGTATATTTATAAAATGGGGTATTAGTCAGTTATTAAAAGCAATGGCATCATGAAATTCATTAACAAATGGATAACACTAGAAAAGATAATCTTTAGTGAGTTAAACCAGTTCCAGAAGGACAAATATGATATGTACTCATTTATAGGTGGATATTAGCTCTAAACTAAAGGATAACCATGCTACAACCAACAAACCCAAAGAACTAAATAAAAAAGAGAGCTTAAGTTGTTCTCACTGTGAAATGTGTTGTCATTTACATTACATCCAAGGTCCCACAGCTATCAACATTCAGGCAAAATGCTAAGTCACTCTAGGTTCTAGCATTTCCATGATCCCGAGGGTCTACATGTGCTATCACCATTCAGGCAAACAAACTGCCTAGTCACCCTAGGGCCTTACACCCAATGTAATCTATGTGCATGTACAGCATAGCGTTGTAATCTATACACATGCATGGCATGACTATGTGAGCCTCTATACACATGCACTGAACTATCTTTAAAGGGCAGACATGCCTGCCTTGGCTTCTGTTTTGCCACGTTTCTTTCTGACAGGCCTCTTTCCTTTCTCTTTATTAATACGAACTCTTAATGTAAGTTCCACTGTATATCTTGTGGTCCATTCTTGTGCACAGCAATATCAAAGGTGACATAGAATAAAAATCACAGGTGAATGTGGGGAGTCTGGATTAGGGTATGGGCATGGCAAGAGGAGAGATCATATGAGGGAAGGATGGAGGAAGAGAGTACTGGAAAAGACAACTGGAAACAAGGGCATCTCTGGGATGAGCAAAAAACTGAATACTTTGGAAACTCCCAGGAATTTTTGAGGGAGATTCTAAATAAGACTCCTAGCATTGAGGGACATGAAGTTTGAACTGACTATCTCCTACAACTAACCAAAACTTTCATTAAAGGTATTCAGACCTCAAACCAGCTATGTAACCTCTGACATACAATTTGCCTTGTTTACAAAACATATTGAGGTAAAGGTGGCACAGAAATTATGGGAGTGGCCAACCAGTGACTAGTTCAGAATGAGACCCATACCATGAAAGAGAGAACTCACCTGTGATTATCAGATACAGAGGCAGGATGTCCTGGAGACCTAGAATACAAACAATCATGGCTGACAAACAAACAAGTCAATGAAATGATTTTTAATGTTATTTTGTTATACTCAAAAATTGTTGCCTAATTCATTTGTCATCAGAGAATCTTCTGATAGAAACAGATATAGAGACCCATAAGCAAATGTTAGGCAGAGATCAGCGAATCTTGTGAAAAGGGGGGAAGAGGGGATCATGGGAGCCAAAAGGATCAAGATCACCACAAGAAAAACAACAGCATCACTTAACCTGTGATCATAGAAGCTCACACAGATAGAACCTCCAAGAGAGTTTGCATGGAATTGACCTGGATCCTCTGCAAATATGTTACAGTTGTACAGCTGGGTCTTTTTGTGGGACTTCTTAACAGTGGGAGCAAGGGCTGTCTCTGGCTCTGTGAATTGCTTTTGGAGCCATTTTTTTCCTACTGTGTTACTTTGTAAAGGTTTATTAAAAGGATGTACTTATTGCTTATTAATATGACCTTCCTGGCTAATATACATGAGAGGTCTGCTATGTTTGGAAGAGTGATTGTGGGGCCAAGAGGGGTGATAGGAGTGATAAGAACTGGGATGAGTAGAGGGAGAGGAGACATGTAATCAGACTGGGGAAAATTAATTAATTAATTGCACAAAAAGAACTTCAGTGTAAGGTATGGTTCTACCTTATGAAGTAGGCCTTAAATATAATTTTTAAAGAGCTTGGCTATTGTCATAACACTTGTGCTACTATTGAAAGCAGTATATTTTCTAGAAAGGTAATTACTGTAGGTCACAGGGTTCACATCTGGCTGAGACTGATGATTCCTGTTTTTATTTGGTTGTCTGTATAGTACTTTCCATCATTTTGATAGAAATTGCTAGTCAGACACAAGTTCAATTTCTCCATCTTTGATGAATTAAGTAAATGGTCTTTTCAGCAATAGTCCATATGTCAACTGTTTTATAGGGTGACAAATAGCTTTCTCAATAGTCTGTAATGTTTAAGGTATGTAGATATATGAGACTCATTTAATCAATAATCAAATAATATCTATCCTACTCCTGTTTCTTAGCATTTTACTTGATAATGTATGATGTTTAATTGGGGCATTGTCTCCTTGATTACATAGTAGCTCCATTTAAAATCCTTTTACATATTTTTGGAAGTTTCTACCATATGGTTTCCATATGGCTTTTTAAAATACCTTTAGTGTTAGTCATCATCCCAATATTCACACAAAGGCATGGTAAAGAATGGAGTATAGATTTCCAAAGTATGTTCTTATGATTTCCTGAATTTCTTCAGTGTCTGCTGTAATATGTTCTATTTCTTCCCTAAGTTTATTGATTTGGATACAATGTCTATTTTTGTTACTTTGGCTCAAGGTTTGCCAATCACGTTAATCTTTTAAAAGTACTAATAATTTGTTCCCACTGATTTTCAAATTGTTTTAATTTCATTAATTTCATTCCTGATTTTGATTGTCTGCTTGTTCTACATTTTAATGATTTATTTTATTATTCTAAAAATAGTTACTGAATTTCTACTATTAAGATGGAGTTAGGTAATCTCAGTGGTAGATTTAGTATGATACATCTTAGTAAAAATAATGCTCTATATGATCAAGGCAAATAGTAAGTTGTAATGCTTTTTGAGAAAGTTTATACTTGAAGTAAGATAGAGCAACAGAGAATATTTTAACAGTACAAATGAAGGGAAATGAGTGCCTCAGTCAAGGACCTAAGTGTCTCGTAGTGAATCTCTAAACCTCCAATGAATGACAATAGTATCTTTTCTCATATACTCAGAAATATTGTTCTAACCCATGATTACAGGCAAACATGTGCCTTAAATTTACTGTAACATATGCAAAATAAATATTCTTTTATCTTTTAAAGCATGTTTTAACCTGATCATCCTGTCAACATGTACAACTAATACATTTTTAACCTATTTCATAATTTCATTTGATGATGAAAATTTTATCAACTAAAATAAATATATAAAAAATTGTAGTCATTGAACACATTATTTTCTTTCTCCTTGTGTGTCTGTTTGGATTTCTCATCTAGATACCCTTCCATGGGCCAAAGCAGATTCTCTATTAAGCAATGGTAATATCATATATTTACACCATACAGAAGGACATGCTGCATCTGTAGTACAAATGATAAAAACCCAGAGACAGATATTGTGGTTCAAGCTGAAGATCAGGAAAGCAAAGCATTCAGTCACTGCCTCTTACCTCTACTTCAGACCAAAATGGACAATTCTGCATCCACAAATCCTCAGAATGAAATGGAGACTGAGACATGTTTCTTCCCATCTTATATTCCTCTCTAGTGCTGGCATTAAAAGCATGTACCACCACCAGCCAGCCTGTATGTCTAACTAGTGTGGCTGATTGGATGAAAGGTGTGTTTCACTACTTCCTGACTTGTATCATTGACTAGTGTGACTGCTGGGATTAAAGATGATTGCCAGTATGGCCTGACCTGTACAATTGACTAGTGTGGCTACTTTGCACTCTGATCTTCAGGCAAGCATTATGTATAAAAACACAAATAATATACTAGATATAATTTTTCCTTTTATTTTTTCATTAAAAATTTCCACCTCCTCCCCTTCTCCCATATCCCTTCCCTTCCTCCTACTCCCCCCCTCCATCTCCATTCCAAAGAGCAATCAGGGTTCCCTGCCCTGTGGGAAGTCCAAGGTCCTCTCCCCTCCATCCAAGTCAAGGAAGGTGAGCATCCAAACAAACTAGGCTCCCACACAGCCTGTACTGATGGGAAAGTTTTTGTTTTATCTTATTATACTTCATTTATCCATATTGACAATGAATGAATGAAGAGAAAATGGAAACCTGTTCAATAGGATAAAGGTTAATAACTGAACTGTTGCTTATACTTATTGGGAGAGGGCAAATAAGTTTTCTCCAATTGAATGACACTGCGTATATCAATCACTGCAGGGATGACCTCAACTTCAGGTGTGTTTGAAAAACATGTAATTGGATTCAATATTTTTTTGTATGCACATTTTTGTGGTTATAGTTGGTTTGTGGGCTTTTTTCCCCTTTTTGGATGTGGTTTTATTTTGTTTTTGTTTGCTTTGTGGGATTTTGCTGCTGTCTTCATTTTTTGTTTGATTTTTAGAAAGAACTTAGATTTGGGTAGGAGAGGGGGAGAGTATCTGGAATGGTTTAGGGAAAGGGAAAAATATAATCAAAAAATTTTAATTAAAAATTGTCTTAAAGAAGAAAAATAAAAAAATAGAGAATAATAAGTCACCAATAAATCTCAGTAACCCTAGTATGGTGAGCTCTGAGAATTGCAACACAGCTGAAGAACAAAAGAAGAATGATCAAATAACCTTTTTGAACATGATTGAGGGGCCTAAAGAATAAATAAAAAAAATCCATTAAAGATATCTATGAAAACTCTAACAAATGCTGGAAAGAAATTATTATAATTCTTCAAGATCTGAAAGTAGAAATTTAACTAATAAAAAACATACTGAGTGAAATAAAAAATGAAAGATTTAAGAATATGATTAGAACTGCAGAGAACAGCCTCATCAACAAATTATTAAATACAAGAAAAATAATATCACATAAAGAAGACACATTTTAATAAATTTATAACTTGGTCAAAGAAAATGTTAAATCAACATTGAAAAATCATGGTATAAAACATCCTGGAAATCTGAGATACAATGAAAAGAACAAATTGAAGTATACTTGCAATAAAGGAAGAAGAAGAAACTACCAGGTTAATGCCAAAGAAATTATTTTTTAAAAAAAAATCATAGAAGAGAATTTTCCTAACCTAAAGAAGAGATTCCTATCAGTGTACTTGGAGAATCCATAAAACCAAATACATTGAAACAAAAAGAAAGTTCCCTTAGCACAAAATCATAAAAACACTAAATGTGAAGAGAAAAGAAACAATATTACAATTTGCAAGGGAAAAAAGATCAAATACTATATGAGGGAAGACCTATTAGGATAACACCAAACTTCTAAATGGAGATTCTAAAATCCAGAATAGTGTACACAGATGTTCTACAAATTCTCAGAAATCACAAATGCCAACCCAGTCTGCTACACTCAACAAAACTTACAATCACAATGCACAAAGAAAATAAAATATTCCATTATAAAATCCAATTTAGGCAGTATCTGCCTACCACCCAACCTTACAGAAGGCACTAGAAAAAATACTTAAACAAAATTGGTTGGCCACACCCAAGTAAACAATGCACTCAACAAGAAAATAAAAGAATACATAAACATTGCTTGTTGAAGAATCTTGCATTTAAGGTGGCAGTTTACTATGTCTGAATAGCTCTCTCAAGTAGGAAGAAAATGGCAGACTCCCTTTCTCAATGGTTCTAACCTTCTCTGCCTAATCATATTAGAGAAAGTCTCTAAGCTCAGATGGCTGACCTTATTTGGAGGATAACTCTGAATAGATCTCCCTGCAAAAGCTGTATGATTTAATACATAAGTTTCACTCTTTCTTCCTGGTCTTATGATAATTAGGTGCTGTGTTATGACCAATCAGTTATTCTTTTCTTAATCCTAAGAAAACCTTACATATCTTAGCTTTAGAAAAATAAAATGAGCTGTCTCTCGGAATCTGACTACTGGAAGTTCTTTCCATTATTCTCACAACCCTCTGAATTATGCCCACTGCTGCTGCTCCATTTTCCCTCATGACCAAAGACCCCCTAAGAAAAGTAAGACCCACAATTGTTCATTGATATCTCTCACCATCAACAGTCTCAGTTTCTAAATGAAAATACAGACTAGCAGAATACAAATAAAAACAGGAACCACCCTTCTGATTCAGCCAAGAAACACCAAAACTTCACACCAAAAACAGATATCACCTCAGGATAAAAAGATGAAAAACAATATTCTATGCAAATGGAAATAAGAAGACATTTTAATGTACTAAAAAGGTACTTCCAACCAAAACTAATCAGACAGATAAGAAGGGATACTATAAATTCACCAAGTGAAATATTCATTAAGAGGACATTGCGATTCTTAACATCTGCGAGCCAAACACAAGAATAACCATGTTTCTAAGAGAAACTCTATTAGAAATTAAGTCACATTTGGTCCTTATCAGTTGATAAAGAGAGACTTCAATACCTCACTCTCATCAACAGACACGTCATCCAGACAAAACCTAAACATAAAAAGGCTGGAACTGACATTATAAACCAAGTAAATCTAACAGATATATTCTGTACATTTCACACAAACACAAAGATATATCTTCGCCTCAACACAAAATAGAACACTCTGCAATATTGCCCATATACACAAACAAAAGCAAATCTAAACAGTTACAAGAAAATTGACATAATACCTCAGCATCCTACCTGACTACTACTGATTAAATCTAGTTATCAATAACAACAAAACATGAAAGACTTACCTTATTAAGTCACTGAAGTTGACAAATCAACTACTGAATTAAAAGTGAGTCAAAACAGAAATAAAGAAATAAATTAAGTACTTACTATAATTGAATTAAAATTAATATATCACATATGCACATTTATGTGACACTTTGGAGGTGGTTCTAACAGGCAAGTTTATAGCACAGTAGAGCTGACCTTATTGACCTACAATGTTTTTGGCAATAATATTTATAACATGTTGAAAAACTATTTATTAGTACCAGTGTAAGGTACTATTTTATTTAGTTCAATGACAAAAACTAAGTGGCAATTGATTAAAGCATACATTCATGAAGGCATCAACAGAAGTCCTTAAAATATCAGTTTCTGTCTGTGAAGATGATGAAGATTGTGACTAATATTGGAATTCATTTTTGCTGGCTTGTCACAGAACAATGAATTTTTAAAGATCTGCATTGTTCCAAAGCAAGTGAAGACGTGCTGTTTCTAATAGTTTTATGTCAGTATATCCTTGATCAAACTCCTTAGTTTTAATGAGTATATACTGATCCAGTAACTCCAGTTATGCATATCAAATTAGAGCCCTCTCACTAGCAATTTTCTTGGTGACATGTAGATTGTTTTAGTTATGTTCACCAGGAGAATATAGGATACAGCAAAACCATTTATAATAAAATGTTAAGAGCTGTTACCGTGAAAGGATAATTTTATATTTTTACTTTTTTTTGTTTTTTAAAACCCTTGCCAAACCATTTGACACCACAAAAAAAATGTCTAATAATCTTTCACTGATGAGAATTTATTCCATGTGGATAAGCAGAATACAGCAACCTTCATTGATTATACTGTTTTTCTATAATTTGTTACGAGTGCTAGGTAAATAAAATAGGTGAAAGTATTATCTAAAAGTGCTACATATTGGCATGCATTAACCTGATTATTTAAATAATGTCATTTTGGGGAGTCCTGTCATTTGGAAAAATGTTGTCTGTGCCAGTGACTTGCTTTTTTTTAATGCTTAAAATTGTTTTCTTTGATGACAGATGATCCACAATGGCAAGCTAGACATGGTAGCACACTTGTAAAATGACTTTCAGGTTGGAAATTAGAGAAAAATTGAAAGTGGAAACGGTTTCTTTGACAAGTGAATATTTCTAATTTATGAACTACACTCTGGAGCTAGAAGAAAAGTAATGGAAATTTCCTTAGAATTTAAATAGGTTTTTCAACCAGGCTTATAAAATTATTACTATCATATCAATGCTGAGAGGAAAAAGGATGCTGTGATAGGAAACAGACCTAAGAATTTACTTTGCTTTAAGACATAATTATGTTCTCATTTACACGTGTACTGTTATTCTGCATTATGTGTGTGCATAATATTTAATAGTAGGTTATAGTTTTGCTTTACTAAAAGTATACAAGCAGATCTGACTTTGAGTGAAGTCTAAAGAACTCTGCTTTTCATATGTAAAAACTGGCAGAAAGACATTATCAAGAAGCCAAAGTGACAGGTGAGATAACATAAGCATCTTACAAAATAATACCTCACACAATACTGCTATAAACAAGAATTTAGGTGTAAACTTTTGTGATTAATATCTAGCTATGAAAATTATAAAAATGATTGATTCCAATAAGAATTTAGTTTGTGTTTTTTTTAGCACTAGAAATGTTTTGTTGTATTTTTTTTAATTTTTTGTTTGTTTATTTATTTTTATTTATTTATTTTTCCTTGAAAAAAAATTCCGCCTCCTCCCATCCTCCCATTTCCCTCTCCTTCCTCCCACTCCTTTCCCCCTCCCTCTCCAGACCGAAGAGCAGTCAGGTGGAAAGTTCAAGGTCCTCCCCCCTCCATCTAGGTCTAGGAAGGTGAGCATCCAAACTGGCTAGGCTCCCACAAAGCCAGAACATGAAGTAGGATCAAACCCCAGTGCCATTGTCTTTGGCTTCTCATCAGTCCTCATTGTTCAGAGAGTCCCATCTCTATGAAGGTTCAAGAAGCATTCATATTAGTTTGTGTTTTATGGCTCAATGAATAGGGAGTTATTTCCTGTATTTGAACTATGCATTTTATGAAACAATTACTTGATGTTCCCATCACTATTTTATTAAGTTTGTGTTACTCTATCTTCTGTTATTGTTACAATTTCCAGCAGGACTTGGCAACATAAGACTCTGGATATACATTTTGGACAAATATGTATGCAATTATCACTAATGATTATCATACTTATCATTTCATATACACTTTACAGAAATTGTGCTCAGTATCTATCTGTAAGAAATAGGTTCCAGGTTGGCAAGAAACTTGACTCTGGAGGGGTTCCCAGGTGTCCAAGGAAATGTCCCCAGCTTGTTCCTTGGCAGCAGAGGAGAGTGCACCTGAACTGGCCCTATCCTATAGTCACACTAGATGAAAATCTTGCCTATCACCATAGAACCTTCATCTGGCGATATATAGAGATAGAAACAGAGACCTACATTGGAGCACTGGACTGCGATCCCAAGGTCCTTATGAAGAGCAGAAGGAGGGAGAACATGAGCAAGGAAGTCAGGACCGCGAGGTGTGCGTCCACCCACTGAGACTGCGGGACTGATCTAATGGGAGCTCACCAAGGCCAGCTGGACTGGAACTGATGGAGCATGTGATCAAACCGGACTCTCTGAAAGTGGCTGACGGTGGAGGCTGATGGAAAAGCCAAGGACAATGGTGCTGAGTTTTGATTCTACTGCATGGACAGGCTTTGAGGGAGCCTAGTCTGTTTGGATGCTCACCTTCCTGGACCTGGGGAGAGCGGGGAGGACCTTGGACTTCCCACAGGGCAGGGAACCCTGACTGCTCCTTGGACTGGAGAGGAAGGGGAGGGGGAGTGGAGAGAGGGGGCGGGAAGAGGGAGGAGGGAAGGATGTAGAAATTTTCAATAAAAAATAAATTAATTAAAAAAGGAGGGGCTGGAGAGAT
>NW_004949162.1:1042006-1043803 GCF_000317375.1 Microtus ochrogaster
TTAGTAAATAAATAAATAAATAAATAATAAAAAATAAAAAAAAGCAAAACCAACAGAAGATGCATCAGAGACCACTGCTAGGCCAGGTAGGCCTGTTCGTTCTTTCTGGTTTCTAGGTCTAATTTGACCCCGGGAGCTGGAAGGGGCCATATTTCCTAGTCTTTTCAAGTTGCAGGCTACAAACTATTACTAAGTGACAACAGACAGTGATCTGCAGAATACAGAAGCAACAAGGAAATCAAGCTTAACTTAGAACATGACACAGTATAGGGATAATTCTGTGTGTAGCCGTTGACCTCTGTCATGCATCTGTGGGCTAGTTCTCAAAGCAAAAAGCATTTCCTACTGTGGGTTACGAACAAAAATAAAGATCTTCAATTCACTGTAAAAAAAAAAAGAAAGAAAGAAAGAAATGAGTTCCAAAAATGCTGTTTGACACCAAGGTCCATAAATCCTAAAATCCTTATTACAAAATGGTATAGATTTTTATTTTAACCTGAGTACAACTTTCTGTAAAATGTAAATCATAACTACATTCCTTATATAGAGAAGTTTATTTTGGGGTTAAGCCCGCTTAACCTTCAGGATTCAGAAGGATTACCATAGCAGGCAAGACCTGGCTAAAGATATCTGAGGGTAAATAAAATAAATTAGTTCACATACATCTTTTTAACATGTCTTTTTTATTCTTCCTATGCTCTCTCCAATGCACTCTTGATGATTTTCCTTTCAATGTACCTCACTGTTGTTCCTCTTTGATGATCCTCATGGTTCTACCCATATGAAAAGGTTTCCAGTTTATATACTCACACAGACAGTTAATAAGCATGCATTTCAGTGAATCACAAAAACAGGTTAATGAGGTACCCTATGTCTCAGAAGGGTTATGGCTGTGGAGCTCCTTGTCTGATACTAGGAGGATTAAGAACCAATACAAAATTGTAAAACATTTTCATGCACTAACTACATTTCTTAAGTGTAATCAGTTAAGCTAGAATTTTGTGATTAATAATTGTAGAAAACACAACAGTCTTTTGCACTTTCTGAGCACGTTTTCTTCATTCCCTAGGGACTAAGAACAGAGTTTTGGTAACCATAGTAATCCATAGGCCAGGGAGGAAGTCATAAGTGCTTCATTTGCATTAGCTTCAAGTTAGCTGAGTTAAAGGGAATTTCCTCAGGGACTTTGCTTCTAGTGGGGTGCCTGCCAGCATCCATGTGAAAAGAAATTTGTTTCTCTGGGGCTGGTTTAGCAACTTAAGTCTTTTTCCTGTATCTTTAAGGCTAAAGGCATAAAGAGATAATGACCTGGGCTATGATCTTATGTTAATTGAAACCAAGGTGATGGGTAAATACAAAATGCTAATATAGCTTGTTAGGATAGAGCAACAGTCAGCAGATTACACCTTTCTGAGTCTGCTGCTAGAAAATTTAGTGTCACCCAGACCTCTTTATCAGTAAGAGCAAACATACTGTTTCTATGCTCAGTGTCTCCTGCTTAGGATTCTTTTCTTATCCATGAGTCCTATCTATTAGAATAAAGGTTTGGCTGAGTGAATGCTGTCACACCAAGGCTCCATGGAGTGGGAAGTCATCCAATCACCAGTACAGGAAAAGTCAGGTTTAAAGAATGAATTATACACTACAGCTGATAAACACCTATAGTAATGTGGCAGGATACAAGATCAACTCCAAAAAATCAGTGGCCTTCCTATACACTAAGGATAAGGAAACAGAGAGGGAAATTAGAGAAGCATCACCTTTCACGATAGCCACAAATAGCATAAAATATCTTGG
>NW_004949162.1:1045036-1049213 GCF_000317375.1 Microtus ochrogaster
AGTTGGGGGAGGGGGAGGGAAATGGGAGGCGGTGGCAGGGAAGAGACAGAAATCTTTAATAAATAAATAAATTTTAAAAAAAGAATGAATTATACACTTCTGGGATATTTGGGGATAAATCCCATTATGGAAGGGAGAAATGTCATGATGTAATAAGAATTCTACAGAATTGACAATGACTATCCAAAAGACAAGTTTTCCTGAAGCTCTGCAAGTCAGTTTCTCTTCTGGGGCATACTCCTGTGGATCTATCCATGGACCTTTCATCTGTATTTTTATTGCATAATCTTGTGGACTCACATCACTTATAGTACCTAAAACAAAGTAAGTGCTGTGTATATACTTGTTTTCCTATATTACTTAGGTAATGAATCAAGATTATCTAAGGAAAACAGCTTTACAGTTTAGGGATAGTTCCATGCTTATTTGTCCACTTGAAATATTGAGTTTCCATCCATTTTTCCACATAAAGTACATAGCCATGTGTTCCAGCATTTTATTTTTTGATTTTTCAAGACAGGTTTTCTCTGTAGCATTGGAGCCTGTCCTGGAACTACCTCTTGTTGACCAGGCTGGCTTAAAATTCAGAGAGATCTGCCTGCCTCTGCCTTCAGACAGTGTACATGTCTTGTATGCTATCATTTTGCTTACCGCATCAGCACACCCAAGTGGACATCTGTGTAATACGACTACCTTCTCCACCAAGTCCATCATGCTCTAATTACCACTCTCCTCTTGGGCTTTACTGGAAAGCATTTGAATTCCATAGTTTTGGAGGTATTTCTAGCCTTTCTTTTCTCTCTCGTGTTCTTATGTCATCTTGTGCTTTGTCTTGTTCAACTTTGGTCTAGAATATTTGAAATTCATTGTAACCTAGTTTAATTTTCTTTAAGATAAATTTAATTAAATTTCTTCTTTAAATAAAAACTTCTTTGAGAGTCGTTATCACTCCTGTGAGAATAGCTAATATCAAGAAATCAAATGACAACAAATGCCGGCTAAGATGTAGGCAAAGAATAATAATTATTCACTGCTGGAGGAATGACCACTGGTGCAACTACTGGGAAAATAACTATGGAAACTCCTCAAAAAGATAAAAGTAGAACTACTATATGACACAACTAACATGTAACTTCTGGGAATAGACCCAAAAAAGCTTACATCCTTTTATGAAGATACTTCCTCCTCCATCTTCATGACTACTCTAATTATAATAGCTAGGAAATAGAATCCACCTAGATGCCATTTAATAATAAATGAATAATTCAAATGTGAAACATTTATACAATGGAAATTTATTCAATTGTAAACAAAGATGAAAATTTCAAGCTCAATTGTACTTGCAAATTATACATATTGAGTGAGGTATCACAAACACAGAATGTCAAATAACATATGTTATCTTATGTCTGTGCATCTTTTAGCTTCAAATTTCTAAATTTGTGTGTTCAACTTGGAATGTTCTTAAAAACCAAGGAACCAGAAAGTTACATGGGTGTTCTTTAAGGTAAGGAGGGTAATAGAACATAATTAATATAAAAATATAGAGGCAAAATACTGAGCATAGAAAAGTTTAATCAGAAAGAAGAACGAGTGTGTAGAGGCAGTAAGGGGACCATATGAGAAAGCTAACCAAACAAAGGGTGTATGAAAAGTTGTATAGAAGTACCCTGAAATGTAAACCAAATAACCAGGCATCCTTGTTTAGGTGCTGAGGAGTTCCATCTGGACGGGTGAGTGTGTGTCCCCGAAGAGAGCACAAACCCCCCTCCCCCAGCTCCTGCTGCAGGGCTGTCTTTCTTACACACGACCCAGCCCCCCAGCCCCCCCCCCCAAGCCTGCCCTGCTGTCTGCTGGAACCTGTGCTCAAGAACAGTATTCCGCTCCTACACTAAGGCTACCCACCCAGAGCGGTGAGTGCCTGCATACTGGGCAGGCCTCAAGGTCCCCTGCAAGGGAACCTGGGCACTTTCAGCTTGTGCTTCAGGGTCTCCTGTGCTCCACTGGACCCCGCCCTGCCTGCCACGTTCTTCCTTGTGTCCCCAGCTCATTGGGCTACCAGGTATCCCTGTTTAGGTGCTGAGGAGTTCCATCAGGACGGGTGAGTATGTGCTATCCAGGGGCGGATTGTCCCAGAAGAGAGCTCAAACCCCCTCCCCCAGTTCTTGCTACAGGGCTGTCTTTCTTACACACGACCCTGCCCCCAAACCTGCCCTGCTGTTTGCAAGGTCCTTTTCTCAGGAACAGTTTCCTGCTCCTAAACTAAGGCTATATACACAGAGTACTCACTAGTGCCTGCCTATCAGTCAGGCCTCTAGGACCCCTGAAAACGATCGAGAACACCTTCAGCTTGTGCTGCAGGGTCTCCTGTGCTCTACTCGACCCCACCCTGCCCCCCAAGTTTGCCCTTTTTTCCGTGGGTCATTGGACTACCAGGCATCCATGTTTCTGTGCTGAGGAGATCCATCTGCACGGGAACTGTTCCTGCACCTACACTGAGGAGATACACCCAGAGAGTCAGTCACAGCAAAGACTGGACCAAGACATCAGGCCTCTCCTGGCTCCATTTGATGGAAGAGATGGGAAGGCACCAATGCAAGAATTCCTCTAACAACCTGAAAGGCAGCATGACATCACCAGAATCCAGGGATCCCGAAATAAGAATTGTACACCCTACTCCAGAAGAATTAGAAGAAATGGACTCAAAAGTGAACTATATGAAAATAATAGAGAATGTGAAAAACTGCCATAAATAATTAGAGATTACAAACAAAAAGGTAGAGGAAATGAATAAATCGCTCAAAGATACCCAAGAAAACCAAGAGAAACAAGAAAAAGCAATCAAACAGGTTAGAGAAGCAGTTCAAGACTTGAAGAATGAAATGGAAATAATGAAGAAAACACAAACCAAGGGAAGGATGGAGATGGAAAATCTGGGTAAACGAACAGGAACTACAGAGACAAGTACTACCAACAGATGACAAGAGAAAGAAGAAAGAACGTCAGACACTGAAGATACCATAGAGAAAATAAACACACTGATCAAAGAAAACAGCAAAACCAACAAATTCTCATCAAAAAACATTCAAGAAATCTGGGACACAATAAAAAGACCAAACCTAAGAATAATAGGGGTAGAAGAAAGAGAAGAAGTACAGCTCAACAGTTCAGAAAATATATTTAATAAAATTATAGAAGAAAACTTTCCCAACCTAAAGAAAGATATTCCTTTGAAGGTTCAAGAAGCATACAGAACACCGAATAGACTGGACCAAAAAAAAACATCTCCTCGCCATATAATAATCAAAACACAAAACATACAGAATAAAGAAAGAATATTAAGAGCTGCAAAGGAAAAAGGACAAGTAACTTATAAAGGTAAACCGATCAGACTTACACCTGACTTCTCTAAGGAAACCATGAAAGCTAGAAGGTCCTGGACAGACGTACTGGAGAACCTAAGAGACTATGGATGCAAGCCGAGACTACTATACCCAGCCAAGCATTCATTCACTATAAATGGAGAAAACAAAATTTCCCAGGATAAAGACAAATTTAAACAATACATAGCCACAAATCCAGCCTTACAGAAAGTAATAGAAGGAAAATCACTAACCAAGGAGTCCAACAATGCCCACAATAACTCAGACATCTAATGACCCTTCACCAGCACAACTCGAAGAAGGGAAACACACAAACTCTAATACCAAAAAAAAAAAAAGAAAGAAAAAACGACCGGAGTTAACAACCAATTGTCATTAATATCACTTAATATCAATGGACTCAACGCACCTATAAAGAGGCCCAGGCTAAGAGATTGGATACAAAAACAGGATCCTCAGAGTAAAGGGCTGGGAAAAGGTTTATCAAGCAAATAAACCTAAGAAACACGCAGGTGTGGCCATACTAATTTCTAACAAAGTTGACTTCAAACTAAAATCAATGAGAAGAGATACAGAAGGATATTTTTTACACATAACAGGAACAATTCATCAGGACAAAGTCTCAATCCTGAATATATATGCCCCTAATATAAAAGCACCCACTTAAGTAAAAGAAACATTACTAAAACTCAAGGCAACCATCAAACCACACACACTAGTAGTAGGAGATTTCAACACTCCTCTCTCACCAATGGACAGGTCAATCAGACAGAAACCTAACAGAGAAATAAGAG
>NW_004949162.1:1049365-1051042 GCF_000317375.1 Microtus ochrogaster
ACATTTACAAAAAATATTAGTAACCACCTGTGTCTTATCAGATCACCATGGATTAAAGTTAGAATTCAACAACAATGCTACGCCCAGAAAGCCTACGAACTCATGTAAACTGAACAGTCAACTACTGAACCATACCTGGATCAAGGAAGAAATAAAGAAAGAAATTAAAGTCTTCCTTGAAATCAAAGAAAATAAAGAAACAACATACTAGAACTTATGGGACACTATGAAAGCAGTCCTAAGAGGAAAGTTCATAGCACTAAGTGCCCACGTAAAGAAAACAGAGAAAGCACACATTGAGGACCTAACAGCCCACCTGAAAGCTCTAGAAAAAAAAAGAAGCAGACTCACCTAGGAGGAGTAGAAGACTGGAAATAATCAAACTAAGTGCTGAAATCAACAAAAAAGAAACACAGAAAACAATCCAAAGAATCAATGAAACAAAAAGCTGGTTTTTGGAGAAAATCAACAAGATTGATAAACCCCTATCCAAACTAATCAAACGGCGGAGAGAGAATACACAAATTAACAAGATCAGAAATGAAAAGGGAGACATAACCACAGACACAGAGGAAATTCAGAAAATTATGAGATCTTATTACAAATGCCTATATGCCAAAAAATTGTAATATGTTAAAGAAATGGCCACTTCTTTAGATAAGTACCATATACCAAAGTTAGACCAGGACCATGTGAACAATCTAAATAGACCTGTTAGTCACGAAGAATTAGAAGTTGTTATAAAAAACCTCCCTACCAAAAAAAAAAAACCAGGTCCAGAGGGTTTCAATGTGGAATTCTACCAGAACTACCAAGAAGACCAAAAACTTATACTCCTTAATGTATTTCACAAATATAGAAACAGAAAAGGCATTGCCAAATTCCTTCCATGAAGCTACAGTTACCCTGATACAAAAACCACACAAAGACTCAACCAAGAAAGAGAATTACAGGCCAACCTCACTCATGAACATCGATGCAAAAATCCTCAATAAAATACTGGCTAACCGAATCCAAGAACACATCAGAAAAATTATCTATTATGATCAAGTAGGCTTCATCCCAGGGATACAGGAATGGTTCAACATACAAAAATCTATCAATGTAATCCATCATATAAATAAACTGAAAGAAAAAAAAACATATGATCATTTCATTAGATGCTGAAAAGGCATTTGACAAAATTCAACATCCCTTCATGATAAAGGTCTTAGAGAGATTAGGGATACAAGGGTCATACCTAAATATAATAAAAGCTATTTATACCAAACCAACAGCTAACCTCAAATTAAATGGAGAGAAACTCAAAGCCATCCCACTAAACTCAGTAACACGACAAGGCTGTCCACTCTCTCCGTACCTCTTCAATATAGTGCTTGAAGTTCTAGCAATAGCAATAAGACAACATAAGGGGATCAAAAGGATTCAAATTGGTAAGGAAGAAGTTAAACTTTCATTATTTTCAGATGATATGATAGTGTACATAAGCGACCCCAAAACCTCCACCAAAGAACTAAAGCTGATAAACACCTTTAGTAATGTGGCAGGATACAAGATCAATTCCAAAAAATCAGTTGCATTCCTATACACAAAGAATAAGAAAGCAGAGAGGGAAATCAGAGAAGCATCACCTTTCACGATAGCCACAAATAGCATAAAATATCTTGGGGTAACTCT
>NW_004949162.1:1051142-1058648 GCF_000317375.1 Microtus ochrogaster
AGCATAAAATATCTTGGGGTAACTCTAACCAAGGAAGTAAAGGATCTATTTGACAAGCACTTTACGTCTTTGAAGAAAGAAATTGAAGAGGATACCATAAAATGGAAGGATCTCCCTTGCTCTTGGATTGGGAGGATCAACATAGTAAAAATGGCAATTCTACCAAGGGCAATTTATAGATTCAATGCAATCCCCATTAAAATCCCATCCAAATTCTTCACAGATCTTGAGAGGACATTAATCAACTTTATAAGGAAAAACCAAAAACCCAGGGTAGCCAAAACAATTTTATACAATAAAGGAACTTCTGGAGGCATTACCATCCCTGACTTCAAACTCTATTACAGAGCTTCAGTATTGAAAACAGCTTGGTATTGGCATAAAAACAGAGAAGTTGATCAATGGAATAGAGTAGAAGACTCGGATTTTAACCCACAAACCTATGAACACCTGATTTTTGATAAAGGAGTTAAAAGTATTCAATGGAAGAAAGAAAGCATCTTCAACAAATGGTGCTGGCAGAACTGGTTGTCAACCTGTAGAAGAATGAAAATAGATCCCTATCTATCGCCATGCACAAAACTCAAGTCCAAATGGATCAAAGACCTCAATATCAGGCTAAACACACTGAACCTGATAGAAGAGAAAGTGGCAAGTACTCTACAACATATGGGCACAGGAGATCACTTCCTACATATATCCCCAGCAGCACAGACATTAAGGACAACATTGAATAAATGGGACCTCCTTATACTGAGAAGCTTCTGTAAAGCAAAGAACACTGTCACTAAGACAAAAAGGCAACCCACTGTCTGGGAGAAGATCTTCACCAACCCTGCAACACACAAAGGTCTGATCTCCAAAATATAAAAAGAACTCAAGAAACTAGACCGTAAAAGGCTAATTAACCCAATTATAAAATGGGGCACTGAGCTGAACAGAGAATTCTCAACAGAAGTTCAAATGGCCTAAAGACACTTAAATTAAAACAACTTTGAGATACCATCTTACACCTGTCAGAATGGCTAAAATCAAAAACACCAAAGATAGCCTTTGCTGGAGAGGTTGTGGAGTAAGGGGCACACTCATCCATTGCTGGTTGGAATGCAAACTTGTGCAACCACTTTGGAAAGCAGTGTGGCGATTTCTCAGGAAATTCGGAATCAACTTACCCCAATATCCAGTAATACCACTCTTGGGAATATACCCAAGTGATGCCCTATCATATGACAAAAGCATTTGTTCAACTATGTTCATAGCAGCATTATTTGTAATAGCCAGAACCTGGAAACAACCTAGATGCCCTTCAATGGAAGAATGGATGAAGAAAGTATGGAATATATACATATTAGAGTATACTCAGAGGTAAAAAACAATGACTTTGTGAATTTTGAATGCAAATGGATGGAAATAGAAAACACTATCCTGAGTGAGGTATCCCAGACCCAAAAAGATGAACATGGGATGTACTCACTCATAATTGGTTTCTAGCCATAAATAAAGGACACTGAGCATATAATTTGTGATCTAGAGAAGCTAAATAAGAAGGTGAACCCAAAGAAAAACATACAGTTGTTATCCTGGATATGGGTAGTAGACAAGATTGCTGGGCAAAAACTGGGAACTTTGGGGTGAGGTGGCAAGGGGCTAAGGGGAATTGGGGTTAGAAATATGAGAAGGGGAGGATTGGGGGAGCTTGTGGAAATGGGATGTTTGGGATAAAGGAAGGGTGGACACGGGAGCAGATTAATTTATATCCTAATTAAGGGAGCCATCTTAGTGTTGGCAAGAGACTTGACTCTAGAGGGGCTCGCAGATGTCCAGGGAGATGTTCCCAGATAGTACCTTGGGCAACTGAGGAGAGGGAACCTGAAATGACCCTATCCTATAGCCATACTGATGAATATCTTGCATATCATCTTAGAACCTTTATCTGGCGATGAATCCAGACCCAAATAGGAGCACCAGACTGAGCTCTTAAGATACAAATGAGGAGCGGAAGGAGGGAGAACATGAGCAAGGAAGTCAGGACCACGAGGGGTGCACCCACCCACTTTGACAGTGGAACTGATCTATTGGGAGCTCACCAAGGCCAGCGGGATTGGGACTGAATAAGCATGGGATAAACCGGACTTTCTGAACATGGCAGACAATGAAGGTTGATGAGAGGCCAAGGACAGTGGCACTAGGTTTCGATCCTAATACATGAACTGGCTTCGTGGGAACCTAGCCTGTTTGGATGCTCACCCTCCTGGACCTGGATAGAAGTGGGAGGACCTTGGACTTCCCACAGGGCAGGGAATCTGTACTCTCTTCATTCTTGAGAGGGAGGGGGACTGGAGTGGAGGGAGAGGGCAATGTGTGGGAGGAGGGGGAGGGAAATGGGAAATGGGGAGTAGGCGGAATTTTTTTTCAATAAACAAAAGAATAAAGAAAAAAAGAAAAAATGTAAACCAAATAAACAATATAAGTTTATTTGAAAATGAATCAGAAGGAAGATTTTTGTGAATAGCTGAGTGATGCTGCTCCTAAAACCCAGGGTTCATTAACTATATCATAATCCTAAAT
This sequence comes from Microtus ochrogaster, assembly GCF_000317375.1. Lineage (NCBI taxonomy): Eukaryota > Metazoa > Chordata > Mammalia > Rodentia > Cricetidae > Microtus > Microtus ochrogaster. Next base: position 1,053,711 of record NW_004949162.1, read on the forward strand.
GTTGAATATATTCTTAATTTATTGGTCAAGGAGGCTCCAGATGATACAATTGATTTTATTTCTACTTGTGTTTTTTCCAAAACTGGTTGATAAACCCTATCATTGAAGATCCCAAATAGTTTGTGCTGCTTTTAGTGGCAGCTGCAGCAATGAGGAATTAACCGTAGAGCTCCACAAACCCTTGTGCAAGTTTAATAGGAAAGGGTTGCTAGTGTTGGTCAACCAAATGGATAAGTGAAGGGCCAAACAGGTGGGTGGGTCTTACTTAAAAGGCAATGCTTGTGCATGTGTACAGAGCCATATGCAGCCACGCAATGCATGACGTAGTGACTTACAGTTGCAGGGTCCCCAGGCTGGCTAGGTACTTGCCTGAATACTGGTGAACTGCTGGTTGATTAGGGGTGAGTCTATATAATGCTGGAATCTTAACAGTGAAAATAAGTAAAAATGAAAGTAAAAGGGGTTGAGAGAATTGAAATTATAATATCAAAATGCTGGAAGTTTGTCAAGCAGAAGTGATCAGCATGTATTCCATGCAAACTGAGAATTTCCTTTGTCTGTGAGCATAAACAAACATTAGATGGCAATTTAATACCCCATCAATTTAGTTAAACTATTTATGATCATTTCAGACATGGGATTTTTGACAGGTATATGTAGAATGAACTTAAAATTCAATCTGGAAATGCTTGGTTATCCCCATAGCAAAGTGCCACTATGAAAACAGTGAGCACATCATACCTGGAATCTGAGTACATCTATTGATCCCTTTCACAGTCACTTGCAAAACTATGAAAATTAACCAACAAGGAGGAAGATTCCAACTCAGTTCCAGTTTGATTTCTCTACATCCTACCACCAAACTGTGAACATCTAGGTACACTTTGGCCCTGACCATTGGGAACCTGGCTCAATGTATCATTCCTCTGTAAATGGCAAGAAGTACCCTGGCTCTCTAGACACAGCTGCAAAGGTCCTTTTAAGAGAGAAGGCACACCAACTCCTACTCTCTTCTTTCTGTTGTTTCTCTGAGGAGGCAGGTCACTGTCTCTTTCCCTTTCTTCCATCCTCCCTCTTCCTCTTTATCCCTCTATTTATTCCTCCTCCCTTCCCCCAGTAAACCTCTTATATAATCCTGCCTGATGGCATGTTTGTCTTTCACCCACCATGGGGCCCATGATTGCACCTCACACTGAAAATCATTACCCTCATTATGTGTTATGGGCGTTTCCTTAAGCCTTTTACTTTTGGGGAAACTTTGTGTATGCTTTGTATGATGAAAATGTATATAGCAGCCTTGTAAAAACAAATTAATTCTTTGAAAAAAGAACTTGCCATATGGAACATATAGCATGATGACTCTGCACTCAGGCATCTCGTTGTACCCCCTTGATTACACAAAGAAGGAAATGTTAATGATTTACTAACTGGACACACTTGACCCAAAGAATTGAAAGCATGCAATCCATATCCAGACCCTGAGGGCATTAAGTGTTAGAGACCTGGTGACAAGTATATAGAAATCAGAGTAATATGGAAAAAGTGAGATGTCTGGAGTGATTTTGGGAGTGATTGAGGGAAATAGCCCATAGTAAGAATAAGACACAAAAGGACACAATTAGGGATCTGCTCATTGCGCTTACTGCATCACCCTTTGAGAAATGAAAATTGCTCTTAAATTGTAGTGAAGTGTCTAGTCCCCAGAGGAAGTTCTTTACCCAAGGTCAGGCATTTTGATAAAGGAACTCCATTCCCTTTGGGGCTTGAGTAAAATAAAGCAGTCATTCTACTTATCTCTGGCAGGAGGAACTTAAGGCCCTTCCATTACTGTAAGAGGATGCCTGGTGGAGTTACTGAACTTTAGAGAACAATAGAAAGTTTGATACCTGCTGAACTTACTGCTTTTTCCTCAGGAAAATGCTGTGATAAAGTTGATGGCCACTTTTGTCCCTGAAGCATTAAGTCTATTTTCAATTTTGCATTTGGCTAAATCATGAAATTATAGAGTATAAAAGGTGTAGCCTTTTTTCAATAATTGGACCATCTTAATTAATTCTCAGATGGTGTCAGTCTTCTTGCCCTCACTGACTCCACTTTTTCTTTTGGGATCTGAACCCTAATGGATGACACTGTACTCTGGCACATAAAAAGGTTCTAATAGCAATGAATAAAGGTGAGTGCCAAGAATCATGGCTGAATAAGTGCTGGGAATAATTGAGACCTGAGTACCAAACCCTAAACAGGATATTGATATCATAATATTGGGCCTGTCAAAACTTAATCACAGTGGCTCATGCCTTTAACTCCAGCAGGTCTCAGACACACAGTGTCACTCTGAGATTCATGGGAGCTTGATAGCCATTTCAGACTGAGGTCAAGGTAAGAGCCATTGGTTGACTGTTTTGCTTTTTGAATCTTCATGTTGAACCCCAATTTCTGACCCTGAGGTTTTATTAGTCATGTTTTAAGGATACATTTTTTCATATCTACAAACTATTAACTTCTTCCTATTTTTTTAAAATTTGTTTTCTATTGTATTCTGCTTTTTAAGTTCAAATTTTATAGCAGCTTATTTTCTAGATATTCCACATGATTTTTTGAAATATAAGTAATATTTTGTGGGCTGTCTTCAATCTTAAATTTATTTTATTTTTTTAATATATTAAGCATGATCAATTTAGAATGTATATTATGATCTCTATATATAAAATTTTGTGAAATGTATGGGGTTTGAAAATATGTTTCGTGACCCAGAAGTGTAACATTTTCCAATGCTACAAAAGTAGCCAGCAAAGAGGAAGTCAAGAAAAACTAGTGTACTAATGGTGCATGCTTTCATTACAAATTTTATTATAATTATTTCTTTATGGTGTATATACACATATACTCCTTGCACTATTTGACACATAGCAATTTCATAATTATGGGTCAAAAATGTTATTATTTGATGTATTTATACTTTGTATAAAGATTAAATTAAACTGAACATTATTTAAACTACTTGATTTCTTTAACATTTTCTGTGGTAAAAGACACATATCTACTCTTTCAGCAAATTTGAAATATAAAATCTTTTATTACTATGATCACAACACTATTCAGTGAATCCATCAATTTATTCCTAAAACTTAGTATTCTCTTTTTGAATTGCCCTCTTTCAAATAATAGCTCTCACAATCTTGGTCTCTGGTCAATATTATGCAATCTCTTCCGATGAACTGGACTTACATTGCAGTTGACAAAATTCAACTTTAATGATTAAAACATCACTATCAACATAATAGGTATAAAAGAAATATACTTTATACAAGGAACTCAAGACGTTGGTCATCAAAAGAACAAATAATCCAGTAAAAAATGGCGTACAGACCTAAACAGAGAACTTTCAACAGAGGAATCTAAAATGGCTGGAAGGCACTTAAGGAAATGCTTAACATCCTTAGCCATTAGAGAAATGCAAATCAAAACAACTCTGGGATTCTATCTTATACCAGTAAGAATGGCCAAGATCAAAAACACTGATGACAACTTATGCTGGAGAGAATGTGGGGTAGAGCATTGCTGGTGGGAGTGCAAACTGGTATAGCCCCATTTGATATCACTATGGCGATTTCTCAGAAAATTAGGAAGCAACATTCTTAAAGACCCAGAAGAAAAAAAAAACACTTTGTGGAATATAGCCAAAGGATACTCAATTGTACCACCAGGACATGTGCTCAACTATGCTCATAGCAGCATTGTATGCAATGGCCAGAACCTGGAAATGACCTAAATGCCCCTCAAACAAAGAATGGATAAGGAAAATATGGTACATTTACACAATGGAACAATACACAGCAGAAAAAATAATGACAACTTGAGATTTGTAGGAAAATCTAGAAAATATCATATTGAGTGAGGTAATTCAGACCCAGAAAGGAAAACATTATATGTAATCACTCATAAGTGGCTTTTAGAAATAAAGCAAAAAATACCTGCCTAAAATTCATAATCCCAGAGAACATAGACAATAATGAGGACCCTCAGAGAGACATACATGGATATAACATACATGGGAAGTAGGAAAAGACAAAATCTCCTGGGTAAATTGGGAGCATGGGGACCATGAGAGAGACTTGAGAGGAAGGGAGGGTAGCTGAGAAAAATGTATAGCTCAATAAAGTCAATAAAAAAGTTATAAAAGAATATACTTTAATAAGTAATAGTTTTGTATCAAAATTTCTCCTATAATAAACTCAATTGTAAAGAATATAGATTTTTCTCTCTCTTTCACAGATGAAAGGATGCCCACTTTTATCATTTTATTCAATATTGTACCGGAAATCCTAGGCATAGATATGAATCATTAAAAATATGTTAAATACATTCAAGTTAGAAACAAATGAAATTGTTTTTTATTGATTAATTCATCCTATATGCATGTATAAATACCCATGGTAACAATGCTAAAATCATTAGAATTAATAAACTCAGTAAACTCACTAGACTCAAATCAAATAGATGCAACCCAGTAGTGTCCTGTGAATTAATGGTGGCTAATTAAAAAATAAAGTAACAACCAATTATGAGTGAGTACATCCCATGTTCAGATTTTTGGGTCTGCGTTACCTCATTCAGGATAGTGTTTTCTATTTCCATCCATTTGCATGCAAAATTCAAGAAGTCATCCACCCACTGAGACGGTGGGGCTGATCTATTGGGAGCTCACCAAGGCCAGCTGGACTGGAACTGAATAAAGCATGGGATAAAACCAGACTCTCTGAATATGGTGGACAATGAGGGCTGCTGAGAAGCCAAGGACAATGGCACTGAGTTTTGACCCTACTGCATGTACTAGCTTTGTGGGAGCCTAGTCTGTTTGGATGCTCACCTTCCTAGACATGGATGGAGGGGGGAGGACCTTGGAATTCCCACAGGGCAGGGAACCCTGACTGCTCT
>NW_004949162.1:1059023-1075057 GCF_000317375.1 Microtus ochrogaster
TCATCGCGTGTGCCTCAGAGAGCAGAGCTCTCGCCTCTGCCCGCAAGAGTGGAGCATCGTGTCTCTCTGAGGCGTCTGCCCTCGAGAGGAGAAATGTCGAGTCTGACCTCACTTCCTCTTCCACCCAGCATTCTGTTCTGTTTACTCCTCCCACCTATGCTTTAACGTATCAGGGCAAGCAGCTTCTTTATTTAATTAACCAATGACCTTCCTCCATCAAAATTGCATCAAAAACATATACAGAAATAAGTAATTCCAATGGAGTTGAAAGCTCTGTACTGTGAAAACAGAAAAAAAAAAAACATGCATGGAAGGTGTAGAGAAAGCAGAAAAATAGAAAGTTAGCTCCTTATTTGATGGAGGAGAGTCTTCTGTTTTGTGTTAATTTCATTGGTTAAATAGACTGCCTTGGCCCTTTGATAGGACAGAAAATTAGGTAGGCGGAGAAGACTGAACAGAATGCTGGGAGAAAGAAAGCCGAGTAAGTGAGTCACCATGATTCTCCTCTCCAAGATGGATGCTTGTTAGACTCGTCCTGGTAAGCCACACTCAAGTGGCAATATGGATATTAGAAATGGGTTAGATCAATATATAAGAGCTAGCCAATAAGAGGTTATAACTAATGGGCCAGGCAGTGTTCAAAAGAATATAGTTTCTGTGTAATTATTTCGGGTAAAGCTGGCCAGGTGGAGGGATGCAGCCCACAGCACTTACTACAACTGGTAATCCATAGTCTTGTGGTGATACATAGATTAATAAAAATGATAATTTAAAACATGAGAGCTACCTAGAAATGCAACAGAGCATTGGCCAAATAGTGTTGTAATTAATATAGTTTCTGTTTGATTATTTGGGTCTGGGTGGCCAGGAAATGAAAGTGCAGCCTCTGAATATAAATTGCGCTCAAAATTTTCACAAGAATTTCCACATAAACATTGCGAAAACTTTTTTTTTATTAAAAAATAAGGATTATATACAGAAAAGAATAGATGTTTGTTAGAGGCAAGCAAAGGCACAACACCATTAAGAGAGACAACATCCTGATTCAGCATCAGTGCCGAAAACCATGCAGCTCTTTTAAGAAGCTCTGCCACCAAACACTTAAATGGTGTTTTTGAGCAAATGAAGGAAGACTGCTTGGTGGTGGTGGCATGGACCTTGACACTCTACAGAATCATGGCAATAAATAAAGCTCTCTCCAGATGTCCGCCACTGAACTAGGCTCTCAGAAAGATAAGTACTGTGGCAGAAACAGCTGCCAAAGCTGTAGCTTCAATCCTAGTCATGCTACTTAACACATTAAAAATCCATGTGCTCAGAGAAAGATAGAGATGTATAGTAAAGACAGATGTAGATGGAAATTTAGCAAAAAAAAAACCCTCTAAATGATTAGCACTGTCCTTAAAACCGTATGTAGCCTTGGAAAAGAATAGAAAAAAGAAAGAGAAAATCATTTCAAAAATAGAGTAGCTGGGTGTGGTGGTGCACACCTTCAATACCAGCACTTGGGAGATAGAGGCAGGTGGATCTCTGTGAGTTCAATGACAGCCTTGATACATAGTGAGGTCTAGTACAGACAAAGATACACAGGGGAAACCCTGTCTCAAAAAATCAAAAATTAAAAAATAAAAGTAATAGAAATAGATTTTTTGAAAAAAGCCATATAACTATAGAAAATAGACAGATTCTGGATTATGTATATTATTGTATTTTCTTTGAATATTTAACTATGAATGAGCTGACAACATAAAGACATTGTATTTTACAGACTGTTAAGCTAAACCAACATATATATTTTTAATATATCTTGACTTCAAAATTTAAGTCTAAGAACATGTTATTGGAAAAGAGGTTCTGCTATTGTTTCCACAGATGATAGAAATCTGTGGATTCCTTACTGGCTAATAGGGTTTGATCAAAAGAGTTATGTCTATTATGTGGTAGATAAACATTTCCTGATTGGATTTGAGGCCTAGTCCACAGGAGGGAATTTAATACCTGATATTGGTTATAGGCACATGGTTAGGAGGTCATACACCCGATGTTAGAGCCTACTATTGTAATTTCTAAATGGTAATATTATCAAATACCTTCTAAAATATGTTTACATCTATATCCCTGGGTTCTTTTCAGTTTTGGAACAAGAAGATTATTTTGTAGTGAACAGTAATCAATTTAGACATGAATAACTGATCAAAGTGATGTAAATTAGGAAGTGAGTGCCCAACCCTCAATAAGAATTGCATATTATGGAATATCACAGAAGAAGTAGAAAGAAAGAAAGAAAGAGAGAGAGAGAGAGAGAGAGAGAGAGAGAGAGAGAGAGAGAGAAAGAAAGAAAGAAAGAAAGAAAGAAAGAAAGAGAGGTGGAGATCAGTGCAATGTTGTCTTCTGAGTATAGCATGACTATTGCAATTTTTGAACTTACAGTTCTCTGTCAGTAACTGCACAAGATCGAGACAACCAAAATTCCAGGATACATGGGACAGATAATCTCCAATACTCACTCCTTATTCAAAAACTACTGGCAGTAGGTATTATTTGAAATCAAACTATACTTAATTATGGATATAGACACTAAAAGGATTGCTACTCTCTAGTAGTTGGCCTCCATGTACATGAACATAGGAGCAGTACTAACTGTACTTAATGGGTTATCTAAATGGCTGAGAAGTCAAGAACAATGGCACTGGGTTTTGATCCTACTGCACATACTGGCTTTGTGGGAGCCTAGGCAGTTTGGATACTCACCTTACTAGACCTGGAAGGAGGTGGGATGTCCTTGGAATTCCCACAAGGCAGGGAATCCGGACTGCTCTTCAGACTTATGGGGGGGAGGGAGGGATATGGGAAGCGGTGGCAGGGAGGAGGTAGAAATCTTTAATAAATAAATAAATCTAAAAAAAAAGACATGAAATTTGGAGAGGAATATAATAGGCTGAATATAGAGAGAGCTGGAGTTGGAAATGGATAGTAGATATGATGATAAATTATGTGTGGAATTCTCAAAAAGAAAAGTACAAATAAAAATGGATACAAATGAGTAGTCACCTACTCAGTTTAATCCAAAACCAGGATGATTTTGTCCCCTGTGCATAAAAGTTAGAGTAAAACTTATTTTGTATGGAATTTTTGAAGTGATATTGACATTAAATTTTGACTGTTTGAGTGATAATGTTGATTAATAGCACCATTATATAAATATAATCAAATAACCATTATTTCATTAATCCTTATAATTATTTTATTACTGTTTTGATATCTGATTCATGTAGTCTCTCAACCAAGAAAAATAGCACCTATATGTGAGCCAGATCACATATTTTTCCATATTTACATTTGAAAACAATTATAAAATTTAAAAATTACAACAGAATTATTTTTATCTGTATTGATCTTAGAACACTATTAAGCAAGCATGTGTTAATTTCTTTTCTATTGCTGTGATAAAATACTATGATCATGGCAACGTATAGAAAAAAGTGTTTCTTTGGGCCTTGTGATTTCAGAGAGTTAGTTCATGGTGAAAGAGCAGAGGTAGCAGGTGGTTTCATCAGCAGCTGAGAGTACACATCTCCAATCACAAATATGAATCAGAAAACACATTTAAAATGGTGCAAGACTTTCAAAACTTGAAAAAAATACACCAGTTGCATACTTTTCCTGAAAGATCACCCCCCCCAATCCTCCCCAAATATCCACCTACTTAGGATCAAGTATTCATACATCTGAGACGTATGAGGATATCTCATTTAAAATACTACGTAGTAATCCCTGTCCCCACAGTCTTGTGGCCATATCTTAATGAAATATGCATTTAGCCAAATTTTAAATGTCCAGATAGTCTTTAAGTTTCAACACTGTTTAAAAGTCCAAGTTATAAGTCTTTTCTGAAACACAAGCTATTTTGTAATTTAATTCCAAGCAAAATCAAAACATAGATAACATAGATCTAACATGCAATGGCACAGAATATATATTGCTGTTGTGAAAAAGGAGGAATTAAAGCACAATTTAAAAATGTTGGACAAAAGAAAGACTAAAACTAAACAGGTCAACTGCCAAATGTTATAGCTACATGTCTAATGCCAGAGGGCTGAGATATCTCTGTCCTAGCTTTGCTGCTTGCCCATGAGGCTTTGCTGTCTAAATCATGTCTCACTCAATCTGGTTCCATACTCTGTATACAACTTTTCTTGGTCAATATCTCATTACTCTGACATATCCAACACAAATAGGGATTCACATTCAAAGTTTCATGTAATGTCATCTGAGGGAAACTTGAGCTCTCAGGGTCTTCATGTAGTTACAGCCTTGTCACACACTGTCTGGCTTCAAAGGCTCTCAATTAGGAAGGTATATTCCACAACACCTTTACTCTTTTGAACTTCATATTTATAAAGACAGAACAATGTGGGCTCTACTATCAAGTTAAGCTAAATACTTGGGATGAACCTTTTTGAATCACATTTGCCAGAGGTTTTTTTTTTTTTTTTTTGGTGTGTTTGTTTATTTATTTCCAGACATTTACGGTTCACAAGTTGAAAGTTTAATTGGGTGGGGTCTTGTGCTGATTTTACCCTTCTGTAAATGCTGTAATCTCCTTAACAGTCGCAGTCTCTCTTCCAGCACCAGCAATAGTAGTGATATCAACCCTGTCACTGTTCTTTTCCTTTCATGATTGTACATTTTATATTTCTTTTTGCTCCACTTGATCTTGTTCATTGTAGATCTGCCTAACAAATATTACTAAAAACCATATATTAGAATCTCTACTCACAACAAATTAGTCAATTATTTCTTAATTTAGCTTTAAGGAAGTTCTTAGGGCAAGGACAGGATACAGCTACATTTTTGCCAAAACATGAAAAGAATAGTCTCTGGACTAGTTACTATTATTGTTACTTCACAAACCTCTTGAGTTAGGCTTCTACAGTCAACATTGCTTTAAATACTACTGTCTTCTAATATCTTACTAGGAAGGCCCAGTAAGCTCTGTTTATAGAATTAAACAGCTTTTCTAACCCATTATCTCAAAGTTTTCCACATTCCTTAAAATAATGGCTAATTCTGTCATAGCAATAGTCCACTTTCTGGTATCAAAATCCATATTTATTTCTTTTGCTTTACTGTGATGAAATACCATAGCCAAAGAAACTTTTAGAATGAAGGGTTTATTTGAGCTCTACGTTCTAGGGGTTAGGGTCCAGGATGGCCAAGCAGAGGCATGGTGTCAGAAACATCTTGAACTTTAAACAAGAGCCAGAAAAAACACTCCTTGCATGAATCCTTTAAAAACTCAAAGTTTTCCACTAGTGACAAACTTCCTTCCATAAGGCTGCACTGCCAAATCCTCTCAAAACAGCCACAAACTAGACACTAAGTATTCAGATCTCTTGGACTTGTGAGATATATCTTATTCTCACCATCACAATATATCAACATTTTAAACCAGTGTTTAGAAGACAGCTGTAATGATCAATTCAGAAATGTTCTCCATAGCTTTGTATATTTGAATGCTTTGCTACCATTTGGCAGTATTGTTTGGGGAAGTTCAGTAAGTATGACCTTGCTCAAGAAACTATGTCATTGGAGGTGGTCTTTGAGCATTTAAAGGCTTGCACTGTTGTGAACTTGCTATCATTTTCTTGTTCTTTTGATTTAAGGTTTGAGCTTTCAGCCTGTTGCTCTAGCTACCATGCCTGTCTGTTGCCATGTTTCCCTGCCATGGTGGTGGTAGACTCGGTTTTCTGTGTGTCTAATCCCAAAATAACCATTTTTTTCTGTAAAGTTAAATAAAAAAGTCAATAATGCAAAGAGTATAATTTCTAACCATAATAATGGGAGGAAATATTTGTTCATAGTGTATAGTATTACCAAGTTTCAAAATGATTTCTATTTATTTAAACTTTATTTTCTGGAGAAACTGGAATTAAAATCATATACCACCATGATTTATTTACTTTTATTTTAATAAGGACATGAGAAAAATAATGTATTTGAAAATAACTTATAATATATAGATAGAAGGCAATTTATCACAGAAAATGTGTTATTCTTTCCAATATTATATAGCCTGAAATAAATGAAGATAATATATTTGTTTAAACTGTGTCTCATATTCCTTATCTAGTTCACACAAATTTATAAAAACATGATTTATAATTTATAACACACTAGAATATAAAGTCCCACTATTTTCATTAACACTAGATAGACAGTATTTTTCTTTATTCTACAAAGTCAATATTATAAAGATGAATTATATGCTATAAAACTTAAGGTACTTAGTTTATGTTTCATATGCATCTTGTATTCATTCATTTATTGTGAGGCAAATACTCTTCTACAGAAGGTATGCAGACTCATTACATTTTATAAAGATGAGAACAAAATGTAGAAGTATCATAAATATTAAATAACCATTTAAGGTATTTGGAAACATCTTTTGAAATATAGCACTATGTCTCTGAAACACCCTTTAGCACAATTTGAATTATTAATAGATTAAAAAATACTGACAGTAATGTGAAATATATTTATGTCCTTCAGTGCCTTTGGTATTCCTGGAGATAAATGAATATAATTCTAAAAGGAATATCTTTTAATAAAAAGAATTTGAGTGTAATCCACATACTTTTCAAAGCCTATTACTTCTGTAGGATATAACACTTTGCTTTTATTTCAAGGTAAATTTTAAAAGGGTATTGTATATACAAAAAGTAAAAGCAGCAATTACCACTCTCTCAGTTTTGTGAACCACAACACGATGTGAGTTACCTTCCCTGGAAAGTCTATTCAATACTAATAGTTGAAGCTGAACTGAAACAATCTGTATAAATTCCTTTTGATCCAAATATCTATATTCATTTTCTCTAAAGATAAGTACCAGCTATGTGTTAGTGAAAAATGATTGCTTATTCCTCAACGGTGCCACTAGTGACATCATTTGCTTATTTTGAAATATTGAATAATAGGAATTCCTTGTAATGCTTCTTAGAAAGTACTGATTCTAATAAAGAAACCCACCCTTTTGTGCGGGCTACAGGTATATCAATTTGATTCAAACTGCAGTCATCTGAGAGGATGAAGCCTCAATTAAGTGATTTCTTCCATAAGATCAGACTGTGGAAGCCAGCACTGGAAACTCAGGTAAATCCTTTGCTCATGGATCACCACCATTTACTCAGTGCCCTACAAGCCTACCCATAAACCATCATTCCTCTCCTCTTCACTATATCCTGGGACACAACTACAGTGGAAGCCTCCTTGTCCAACTAGAGGTCATGCTGACCACCAGAACCCCAGTTAGGTCATTTGTCCACAGATTTCCTCAACTCTCTCAGCAGTGACTGCCAAGCTCAAACCAACTCTTAGTCGCCCAGTCATCATATTCCAACCCTTTTCTCCAGGATAGGTCCCCCGATGGACCAGAGGCAACAGGGGCCAGAACCCTAAGTAGGTGACTGCCAAATAACTAACCCCTCTCAGTCCCCCGTTCCAAATAACCAACTCCTTCTCTGCTCCTTGTTAAGGAATTCAGTTCTCCAGCTCCAGCAGAGAAACTTTGCTTGACTGAAGACAATCCTAACCACCAGAACCACAGGTAGGCCACCTGCCTGAGCATAGGCCCCAATCTCTGCTTTTCCCATATATCCCCTATAAGCGCAACATTTCCTAGCGGCATATCTCAGGCACCAATTCTTACTGCTGCCCCACAACTGTACAAGAAATCATTCCAGCTTTGAGAACTCTAATCCCAAACTCAGATGAAAAGCCTGTGCTTGATCAGAGGCCACACCTGCCATCAGAAATCTAGGCTCCAACTAAGGTGTAGATCCTTTTCTCAACCACAGGCCACTGCAGCCAGAAGATCATGGAGTAACAATGGTTCAAAACACCAATCCTACAAAGACAAACACAGTACTTGACACCTAGACCTGCAATCATTGTAAACCCAGATGACTAGATGGCAATAATATAACCCAAGCAACAAGAGTCAGGGCAATATGTTGACACCAGAGTCCAGTTATCCTGCTACAGCAAGCCCTGCATATTCAAACACAGCTAAAGTACAACAAAACAACCATAATACCAACTTTATAAAGTTGGTAGAAGTCCTTAAAAAAGGAATGTATAAATCCCTTTAAAAATTGAGAAAAAGACAAATAATTGGAGGAAATTAATAAATTCATACAGAAAGTAAAGAAAGCAAAAAAAATGAATAGCGGATGGAAATGAATAAAACTGTTCAGTATCTGGAAATAGAAATGGAAGCAATAAAGAAAACATAAGCAGAGAGAATTCTGGAAATAGAAAATCTAGATATGGGAACAGGAGGTATAGATTCAAGCACCACCAACAGAATACAAGGGATAGAAGAATCTCAGGTATTGAAGATATGATAGAAAAAATAAATATTTCTGTAAAAGGAAATGTTTTTTTCTATTTTTTTCTTTTTTGTAAATTTATTTATTTATTAAGGATTTCTGCCTCCTCCCCGCTACTGCCTCCCATTTCCCTCCCCCTCCCCCGATCAAGTCCCTCTCCCTCATCAGCTTGAAGAGCAATCAGGGTTCCCTGACCTGTGGGAAGTCCAAGGACCGCCCACCTCCATCCAGGTTTAGTAAGTTGAGCATCCAAACTGCCTAGGCTCCCCCAAAGCCAGCACGTGCAGTAGGATCAAAAACCCATTGCCATTGTTCTTGAGTTCTCAGTAGTCCTCATTGTCTGCTATGTATGTCCGGTTTTATCCCATGCTTTTTCAGACCCAGGCTAGCTGGTCTTTGTGAATTCCAATGTTATATCTAAAAATTCCTGACACAAAACATCCAGGATGTCTAGGACAGTATGAAAAGATAAAACTTAAGAATATTAAGAATAGAAGGAGATGAATCCTAGCCCAAAGACTGAGAAAATATTTTTAAGAAAATCACAGAAGAAAATTTTTACAACCATATGAAGGAATTACCTATAAAGCTACAAGAAGCTTAAAGAACACCAAATAAATTGGGCAGGAAAAGAAAGGGCCCTCATCACATAATAATGAATCACTAAATATACATAACAAAGAAAGAATATTAAAAATTGCAAAGGAAAACGTCCAAGAAACCTTTGAAGGCAGAACTTACAGAATTATACCTTAGTTCTAAATGGAGACATTTTAAGTCACGAGGGCTTAGGCAGATGTCTTGCAGAGTATAAGAGATCATAGATGTCAGTCAATGCTATTATACCAAGAAAAGCATTTAATCAACATAGATGGATAAAACAAGGTATTCTGTGATAAAGCAAAATGTAGATAATTTCTACCTAAAAATTCATACCTACAAAAGGTTCTAAAAGTAAATGAAATAAAGGAGGTTAACTATATCCATGAAAACATAGGGAACAAATAATCTCACAGCAGCAACATCAATAGAAGAGACGTACACAAACACACACACACACACACACACACACACACACACACACACACACACACACTACTCTCACCATTACCAACAACAACTAAATAGGAATCTACAATCATTGGTTGTTGATATCTTTCAATAATAATGGACTCAATTTCCCAATTTAAAGACCAAAAATACAAAAACAGAAATCATCGTTCTGCTTTATTCAAGATACACACTTCAATATAAGGATTACACCACCCCAGAATAAACATTTGGAAAAGGTTTTTTAAGGAATATACCTAAGAAACAAGCAGTTGTAGCCCTTCTAATATCTAACAAAATAGACAAAAAAACAAAATTAATTAAAAGTGACTGGAAAGTGTCATTGTTTTTTACCACTGAGTAGTGCAGCAAATAGATGGAACTATAAAAAACACCCTGAGTGAGGTAACCCAGACCAAGAAAAGATGGTATGTACTCACTCATAAGATGATACCAGTTGCAAAGCAAAGGATAATGAGCCAATACTTCACCACCCTAGAGAAGCTAAGCAACAAAGGGAGCCCTAAGAAAAACATATATAGATGCCCCAAGAAGGATAAATAAACAAGATATCCTGACAGTATTGGAAGCATGGTGGTGGGAGAGAAGAGAGGGCAGGAGGGGAAGAGGATGGGAGAAAGGGGGAGAGAACATGAGGAAATGGGATAGTTGAGATGGAGGAAGAACAGAGATGGAGAGCAAGAGACAGATATTTTGATTGACAGAGTCATTATGGGTCTAGCAGGAAGACTGACACCAGACAAATTCCCAGAAATCCACAAGGATGACCCCTTGTCTTAACCCTAAGTAATAGAGATGGTGCCTGAACTGGCCTTGCCCTGCAGTCAGATTGATGACTATCTTAAATGTCATCACAGAACCTTCATCCAGCAACTGATGGAAACAGAGGCAGAGACCTGCAGTGGAACATTGGGCTGAGCTTCCAAAATCCACCTGAAGAGTGGAAGGAGTGAGAATATGAGTAAAGAGGTCAAGACCATGATTGGGGACAATCACTAAAACAGTTCACTTGAGCTATAGCAAGCTCACTAATTCCATCCAGACAAGGAAGGAACATCATAGGACCAAACTGGACCCCCTGAATGTGGGTGACAGTTGTATGGATGGGGCAGATTGTGTGGCCATTAGCAGTGGCAACAAGATTTATCCCTACACTTATACTGGCTTTTTGGAACCCATTCTCTTTGGATGGATACCTTTCTCAGATATAGTAGGGAGGACCTTAGAACATCCCCAAAGCAATGTGATTTACCCTCTCTGAGGGGTGGTTGGGGGGTGGAATGGGTGAAGGTAGAGACAATGGGAGGAGAGGAGGGAGTGAGAACTGAGATTAGTATGTAAAATGAAAAAAACGATAGTTTTTCTTTTTAAAAAGATGTAATAAAATAATGTGACTGGAAAGTACATTTCATACCCAATAATTCAAAAATGTAACAGCATGACATTGCAATTTTTATCATTGATACAAATACAAGGACACTCACATTTGTAAAAGAAACACTTCTAGACCTTAAATCACACACCAAAACTAACACATTAATAGTGAGATACTTCAAAACTTCACTCTTACCCATTGACATGTCACCCAGACAAAAACTAAGCAGAGAAATACTGGAACAAACAGACATTATGAACCAAATATTCCTAACAGATAGCTCCAGAACAATTCATCCAAACAAAAAAAAAATACATTCTTCTCAGAACCTCAAGGAATACTCTTCAAAATTGACTACATACTTGGTCACAAAGCAAGTCTCAACAGATACAATGAAACTGGAGTGATCTTCCATATAATATCAGACTGTCACAGGTTCAAGTAGGATTTCAAAAACAGAAATAAGAGAAAACTATAAACTTAAGGAAAATTAATAGCCCTCTACTGAATGACTGCTGAGCAGTAGAAGAAATAAAGAAAGAAATTAAAGATATTTTAAGAATTCAATGATTTCTTTGAATTCTAGAATTCTTTTATATTAAAGCATACCATACCCAACTTATGGGGTATAAGGAAAGTGGTGCTAAGATGAAAGTTCATAGCAGTAAATGACTGCATTTAGAAGTTGGGGAAATCTCATGTTAGCAACCTAACAGCACACCTGACAGCTCAAGAACAAATAAAAGCAAGCACACACAAAAAAAGTATAAGAAAGGAAATAATCAAACTGAAGGCCAAAATCAATAAAATAGAAATAAAGAGAACAATACAAAGAAATAATGAAACAAATATTTGAGAAAATCTCCACAATAGACAAAGACCAAGCCAAACTAATTAAAAGAGAGAAAATATCAACATTAACAAAATCAGAAACAATTAAAGGGGTCATAACAATACACAGCAAGGAAATCTAAATAATCATTAAGTGATGCGGGAAGGTCATTTGTCTATCTGTTGCTTTCATTGGTTAATTAATAAAGAAACTGCTTGGACTGATAGGTCAGAACATAGATAGGTGGAGTAGACAGAACAGAATGCTGGGAAGAAGGGAAGTGAAGACAGACATGATGGAGACAGCCGCCAGGTCAGACATGCTGAATCTTTCCCAGTAAGCCACCACTTTGTAGTGCTACACAGATTACTAGAAATGGGTTAAGCAAGATGTGAGAATTAGCCAAGAAAAGGCTAGAGCTAATGGGCCAAGCAGTGTTTAAACGAACACAGTTTGTGTGTTATTACTTCCGGTGCTAAGCTAGCCAGGTGGCTGGCAGCTGGGTGGCAGAAATGCAGCCGCTGTTCCTGTGTAAAGCTAACCATGTGGGAGCCAGGCAGGATGACAGCAGACCTGCTCGCCTCCTCACTACAATTAAGTCATACTTTAAAAGCTTGTACTTTACAAAATTGGAAAATTGAATAGAAATGGATAAATTTATTGGTAGGGACAACTTGCACTGGTTGCATTAAGGTCAGATAAATTATTAAACAGACTTACAACCATTAAGAAAATAGAAGCAGTAATTAGAAGACTACAAAAAAAAAAGCCCAGAGACACATGGTTTTAACACAGAATTCTACGAGACTGTAATGAAGAGCTCTTACCAGTTCTCCTCAAATCATTCCACAAATAGAAACATAATGAAAAGTTCAAATTTATTTTATGAGGCCACATTTGCCCTTTTACTCAAA
The DNA here is from genome assembly GCF_000317375.1 of Microtus ochrogaster. NCBI lineage: Eukaryota > Metazoa > Chordata > Mammalia > Rodentia > Cricetidae > Microtus > Microtus ochrogaster. The sequence continues at coordinate 1,071,606 of NW_004949162.1, forward strand.
CCTCACAAATATTCAACAAAAAGAAGAATTACAGATCAATTTCTCTCATAAACATGAATGAAAAATAATCAATAAAATACTCTCAATTCAAATCCAAGAATGCATCACAAAGATCATCTACCATGTTCAAGTCAGCATCATCCCAGAGATTCTTGAATGGTTCACCACACGGAAATCATTTAATTTAATCTACCATATAAATAAACTGAAAGAAAATAAAAGACATTATCATCTCATTATATGCTGAAAAAGCCTTTGACAAAATCCAACATCCGTTCATGACATAAGTCTTGGCGATATCAGGGGTAAAAGTGATGTAACTAAACATAATAATGGCAGTTATTTAAAGACAATTGGTTATTTAAATCTAGTCAATAACAACATCTATTCAAATGGATATTGCCACTTCTGTACTGGTGGTTCTGGGTTCTATAAGAAAGCAGGATAAGCAAGCGATGCAAAACAAACCAATAAATAGCACACCTCCATAGTCTCTGCTGTAGCTTTTGCCTCCAGGTTCCTGCCCAGTTTGAGGTTATGTCCTGTCTTCTTTCTATGTTAGACTGCAATGTGGAAGTGTAATCCCAATAAACCCTTTCCTCTGCAAATTGTTTTTTGGTTGTCATCTTCCTTTGCAGCAATGGAAACATAGCTAAAATAAGGTGGTCTGAGGAGTGATATTGCTATGATAGACCTGACCATGTTTTGGGAGGATTATAGAAGGACTTTGGAATTTAGGACTAGAAAAAATACTGGGTGTTGCAAGTTCAGTGGGATGGATTGTAGAAGCTTCAAAGATGAGAATATTGAAAACAGTGCAGAAGAATAAGTCCTGGCTTGTGGAGTTACAGAGGGAAGTTTAAAGACTCTACCAGGGAAGTTTTATATATTGAACTAAGATTCTGTCATTGGGTTCAACTTGGCTTGAAGATTCAGCCCTGATCAAAAAGAGACTGACACCACTCAAGTGAAAACTTTGTATTACTGGAACAAATGACTGTTTTGCTTGAGCTAAAAAAAATAAGTGGAGTTTAAAAAGAGACATCATTGAAATAAATTCTTCTGTGATGTGTTTCTTTAGAGTCAGCACACTAAAGCTGTTTTGCAGAAGCAGGCTAGGTTATATCTTGTGCTGGTAGTGTAAGAGTCTTTCTGGTGGTATTAGTTTTGAGGGAATGAAGTATACACAGAGAGCAGCTGAAGTTTGCACTGTGAGAGATTAGGTGAGGCACTGGTGAAGATACAACCACCTTGGTAGTTGTAGGCTGAGGATTGAAGGGTTAATACAGAATTGTTGAGACTTTGCAGCATAAAGAGAGCCTAGAAGAGTGAAGAGGTTAGGTGTTTCAGATGGTCTTCTGTATATGCTTGAATCCCAAAGAAATAGAGTCCAAAAGATACGTTATTAAGGCAAGGGTGTTGTAAGAAACTGCTTGTTTGGTCCTGGCAGCTCAGTCCTGAAATAACCACACTGAAACCATATTATTTGCAATACCATTTGGCCATTAGCTTAAGCATATTTCTGGCTAACTCATATCTTAAATTAACCTATCTCCATTAATCTGTTTATTGCCATGAGGATGTGGCTTACCAGGTAAAGTTCCGGTGTCTGTCTCCAGCCGGGCTTCATGGCTTCTCCTGATTCCACTTTCTTTCTCCATGAATTCAGTTTAGTTTTCCCCACCTTGCTCTGCTCTACCCTATCATGGGCCCAAAACAGCTTTTTTATTAAACAATGGTATTCACAACATACAGAGGGGAATCCTACATCATAAGGGCAAGCAGGTAAAGAATGAAAGAACCTTTCTCTAAGTCAGTGTGGGTGTTACCGCTCTGGATCTGCTAAGAGATCTATCTTGACTTATCAGGAAGACAGGCTATACTTAGAGCTGCAAAAGAACTGCTCTGGAGACCAGAGTCACAACAGGACAGCTCGGTCACAGAGGGAAAGTTGTCCTTACAGCCCATAAATGAACAGACAAAGGGGTTTATATAGGGATTCTTAGGGATAAGGTATTCCCAGAGAGATTTCTTGCCCAGGGTTTGATTAGTTTTACTTCTCAGGCATTGATTAGTTTAGCTGATCAGCGGCAGAGGTGGCTCTGATTTCAGGACCAAACCACTGGCTCTGAATTAAGGGACAAAGCGTGTTTCTTTGGCACTGTCTTCAGAGTCAGAACATTTCTTTGGTTCTGGATTCAGGAATGAAGCATTTCTTTCCCTGACTCAGGTCTCAGATACAGGGTGTGTTTCTTCCAAAGGCTGTAGATTCAGGATCAATGTGTTAGATTTCATGCTCAGGAACTGTTTGGATTTCCTGGATGGCCTCTTTACACCTTTCCTTTTTCTGTTGCCCTTATATAGGCTTCCAGCAGAACGTCTGACCCAGATTTAAGGTGTGTCTTCTTGCCTCAAGATTAGGATTAAAGGTTTATGTATTCCAGCCTCAAGATATGTATCACAATTTCCATTTCTTTACTGTAGTTTATTCCAGATATTGACAAGTCACCAACAAAGAAGAGCCATCATGGAGTGTATGTTGGTGAAAGCACAGTCCACTTACAGTAGAAGACCTCAGAATATTGGAGATGTCAATATCGTGGGATGACCATCAGAAACAGCAGCAGTAGTGAAGTGGTACCTGCCAGATTCTAGAACACAAGATGATTTTCCTAAGGAGGGCAGGCTGAAGAAGTGATTCAAACTCTTTGAAGGAGCCCAGAAGATTCTAAGTACATTGCTGACATTGGACATTCTTTCTTTTACATAGTCGGAGTGTAGTTTTGCTTTAAGGTTTAATTCTAGTAGGTCTGCTTTTATGTTATGTCCTCCTTTTTCCCTGCAGTTTTTAGTATTCCTTCTTTATACTGTATGTTTAGTGTTTTGATGATTATGTTGCAACAGGGCTTTTTTTTTCTGATCCAATCTAGTTAGTGTTCTGTATGCTTCTTGTAACTTTATAGTTATGTCCTTCCTTAAGTTAGAAAAATTTTCTTCTATGATTTTGTTGAAAATATTTTCTGGACCTTTGAGCTAGGATTCTTCTCCTTCCTCAATTTTTTTTTTAATGTTTGGACTTTTCAGTCTCCCAAATTTCCTTAATGCTTTGTGTCAGGATTTCTTTTTATTTTAGACTTACAATTCTGTTTGAACAACTTATTTATTAATTCTATCTTATCTGTAATGTCTGAAATTCTTTCCTCTATCTCTTGCTCTTATATTCTTACTGTTAGTGAAGCTTGCCTCTATAATTCCTTTTTTCATTCCTAAGTTTTTCTTTCCCAGAATTCTCCCTGTTTCTCTCCCCCCTCTCTGTTGCCTTTATTTACATTTTCAGATCTTTTTTTTTGTTTGTTTGTTTGTTTATTTATTTATTTTTTTTATTGAGAAAAGGAAAAAAAAACAAGTTTCCACCTCCTCCCAGCCTCCCATTTCCCTCCCCCTCCTCCCAC
>NW_004949162.1:1076439-1080133 GCF_000317375.1 Microtus ochrogaster
TAAGGCAGAAGGGGAGGATGGGGGGAACTTGGGGAAAAAGGAGGATTGGGATAAAGGAAGGTTGGATAAGGGAGCACGGAAGCACATTTTCAGATCTTAAACAGTTTTATTTATTTCCTCCAACTGTTTGTTTGTATTTTCCTAGATCTTTTTAAGGAATTTTTCATTTCCTCTCTAAGACTTCTATGATCTTTATGCAGGTAATTTTCAGGTCTTTTTGCTGTGCTTCAATTATGTTAGAGCATTCAGAAATAGTTGTGGTTGTATATTTTGCTCTGGTGGAAAAATATTTCCATGGATATTATTGATTGTTTCCTTAGTATGGTTTCTAGGCATCTGGGTTTACAGTGATTATAGGTTTAGGTCTTGATTTTTGGGTTTATCTTTGTTGGGTGAAATTTGTTCCTTTCTGATTCCTCACTGAATTTTCAGAGAATGTTTTGGTTGTGTACGCTCTGTTTTACTGGCCTACTCAACTGGTGTTTTTTTTTTTTTTGCTCAATGCTTGTTGGTGTTGTAGCCTGGAGCAAGGCCAGGGCAGGGGTGGATGGTTTGTTTTATTGCTAGAAATGTCCCTGAGAATTGCATCTGAGAGACCATGAAAAGAGAAGATCTTTGACTAGAGTATCTAGTCTCCTGGTGATGAAGGAAGTCACAAAATAATCCCACACCAGTTCAGAATTATGAATAATAAAAGGGTAATTTATTTAAGGGAAAACTTACAAATCACTGTCCTAGATAATAGTCAATTGGGTAAACCAGAACAGAGTCTAGCAGCTGGAAGCAAGAGAAAGGGCGTATGCTTTACAACTGCTTTTAGAGTATCAGAGACCACAGCCAAATGGGCTGGTACCTTAAAGGCTATTGGCTGAATGAGTGGAATATGCACCCACAGCATTCTGGAAGGTGTGAACTGTGGTTGGGCAGGGGGTATGCACTCTAGTTAGGGGCTGGGACACAGCAATGAATTGTAGAGGGAAAGAGAACAAATGGTTTGTGCGACCTAAAGGAGGAATGCACATGGGGAACAGAAGGCTGCAATTGATATTCTGTTGAAATTCTAGGGACCAAACAAAGGGGAACCACCTATATAGTTACCTGCTCATAATTTAAAATTTCTTCCCTCCTCTCAGGACAATGAGGAAGACCAAGATGACCAATAAAGAAAGAAAGAGATTATGGTGGACAACCCTTAAATTCAAACTCAAGAAAAGAAAAAAAATAACCACTGCCCAATGGAGATTAACCCTTGAGGAGAGTGTTGCCTATTTTTCTATTTCAGACACACACACACACACACACACACACACACACACACACATATATATATTACATTCTCATTATTTATTCCCTAACCCTCTCTTCTCCCTCCTATCTCTATTAAAACCCGTTCTTCTCTGTCCTTTTCCAAGACTCACAACATTTGGGTTTGTTAGTGATCAATTTAATTTATCCAGGACCATTAGTTGTGGTCTTAGAATTAGAACTATTCCATGAAGATTGCTGGGGTAACAATTGATTGGAAACTGAAGATAATGGTTCTCCCTGACGTTGAGTCTATCATCAGTAGGAAATAGTTCAGTAAAGCTCACTTGCATTCATGCCTGGCTACTGAGTGGTCTATTGGTGTTTTGTTTGGTCTTTTTTTTAATTTATTAGATTTTTTTAAAAAAATACTAATCCCAGTTCCCACTCCCTCCCGTCCTCTCACTTGCTCCACAAACCCTCCCACCCCTCCCCCTCCAATCCTAAGAGAAGACAAGGCACCCTGCATTGTGGCAAATCCAAGGCCCTCCCTACTACATCTAGGTTGAGCAAGGTATACATCTAAAGAGAATAGAATCCCAAAATGCCAGGACATGCAGTAGAGACAAATGCCAGTGCCACTGTCATTGGCCCCTCAGTCTGTCCCAGCAGTCAACCACATTCAGAGGGACTAGTTTGTTCCCATGCTTATTCACTCCCAGTCCAGTTGAAGTTGGTGATCTCCCATTAGCTCAGGCAAATTGTCTCAGTGGGTGAAGCCCTCATGGTCTTGACCCCCTTGCTCATATTCTCACTCCTTCCACTCTTCAACTGGACCTTGGGAGCTCAGTCCAGTGCTCCAATGTGGTTCTCTGCCTGTTTCATGGTTGTGGGATGAAGGTTCTATGGTGATACATAAGATAATCATCAGTCTGACTACAGGGCAAGGCCAGTTCAGGCACCCTTTCCTCTTTGTTTAGGGCTTTATCTGGGGTCATCCTTGTGGATTCCTGGGAATTTTTCTAGAGCCATATTTCTTACTAACCGCATAATGGATCCTTCAAACAAAATTTTTTTCCTTGTTTTCATATTTGTCCTTCCTCTATCTCTATTATCCCATTTCCTCAAGTTTGTAGGGATAAGTCCTGCCGCTAAGGGGGCATGTTCACCTTGGGCTAATGTTTGCCTATAAATTTGGCAAGCCTGCTCCCAACCGCTGCTTCTGCTTTCCTGGTCTCCATGGGAACCGTGGTTCTGTAAGTCTATTTCTCCATTAAAGCTGTATATATATATTTACAATCTGTCTGCATTCGTTTATGCCATTACATTTTGGCATCCAAAGTCGGGTTATTTTGCCCCCAACTCAAGCGCGTAGCCCACTAGCTAACAGAGCACCCTCCCGGGTGCTGTTTTTTAGTTTGTGACTCGGGCCCCAGTGCCGAGTCCAATACACACTCGGCCACACAGGCCCATTCTGCCTGCCTTGGCTAAGTTTGCAGCAGAACCCCACTGCCTGAATTAGCAGAAGCTCAAGTACCTGCGGTTTTGCAACAAAAGCCGCCACAGTGGTAGATTTGGTCTGATACAAAGTGACGTGGCCAGGTGGTGGTGGTGCACGCCTTTGATACCAGCACTTGGGAAGCAGAGGCAGGCAGATCTCTATGAGTTCGAGGCCAGCCTGGTCTACAAGAGCTAGTTCTAGGACAGGCTCCAAAAACACAGAGACCACCACTGGCAGGAAGCGATAATTGAAGGTAAAAAATTTTTCTTTTATAAATAAAATGTCTCAGGAGGTCCCATTTATTCAATGAGGCCTTTAATGTCTGTGCTGCTGGGGTTATACGTAGGAAGTGGTCTCCTGTGCCCATGTGTTGTTGAGTACTTCCCACTTTCTCTTCTATCAGGTTCAGTGTGTTCGGACTGATATTGAGGTCTTTAATCCATTTGGACTTGAGTTTTGTACATGGTGATAGATATGGATCTATTTTCATTCTTCTACAGATTGACATCCAGTTTTACCCGCACAATTTTTTAAAGATGCTCTCTTTCTTCCATTATACACTTTTAGCTCCTTTATCGATTATCAGGTGTTCATAGGTTTGTGGGCTAAAGTCAGAGTCTTCTATTCGATTCCATTGGTCGACTTCTCTGTTTTCATGCCAATACTAAGCTGTTTTCAATACTGTAGCTCTGTAATAGAGTTTGAAGTCAGGGATGGTAATGCCTCCTAGCCTTGCTGTAATGACCCCTAGAATTCGACAAGGTCCCCAATCCTAAGCCCTAGCCTATGCCAAGCATTTTGTCCTTTGCTGTAGCCTACATCTTTGCTCCCATAGGAATGTACCCTAGCCCTCTCTACCCACATCTACTTTCAGAAAGCCTTGTGACACATAAAACACACCAATAAATACACAGACTTCCTGTGGTCTCCTCCTGGGTGAGCCTGGTG
>NW_004949162.1:1080233-1090574 GCF_000317375.1 Microtus ochrogaster
GCTGTGTAGCAATAAAATCATGGCCTCTAGGCTTCCACAGTATCCCAAGTCAGGTGACCCAGTCTAGCCTCATTACCTTTTTTACTGTGGTGAACATAGAGCCTCCTTTAATACCCATATTTACCTAAGAACCCTTTCTACCACCAACATAAGCCCAGTCCATAACCAGTGTTCTCCTATCTTCTGGTGTCTAACCTATTGAGAATATCACACACTATCAGACACTTGATTTTTAACATACTGTTATGTATAACCTGGAAACCATAAGAAATGTTCAATCTTGGTCTGGACTCCTTGCCTTATAGTAGTGAATTTTAGGCTTCAACATGTTGCAGCCTATTTAGATCATTTTTTTTCTATACAATAGAGAACATCTGGGCTACAGCCAGATATAATCCTATTTCCATAAAACAATAGGGTTCTTAGAGTTGCCCATACCTCTTCACACCATACCCAGACTTTCTATGTCCCCCTCCAGGATTTATCCAGGTGAAGATATCCATACTCGGTACTTGGTTTTCCATATTCAGTGGAATTTATCCTAGATAGAAGAGTCCCTGTCCCATCAAAGAATGGACTCTTGGACATTGCAGTAGTGATTTGTGGCATTTTTCAGGGACACATCTCAAAACACAGCATGATCCCACCAGCTACTACTATTCTGTAGCCAACACTGAGAGTTCCCCAACACTTAACATACCTGTACTGGCTAATGGAATAACACCACTCCTTATGAAATGTTATCGTGTCCTCCCAAAGTTCGAACCTAGTGAATATTTCCTGTTCCAAATACTGTTTTTCCACATCCCTCCAAACATAGCTCATATTGATGTGGGATTCCCTTCTGTATATCTATGTATCATTATGAGACTGTGGCCTACAAGTAAGGCTCTCACTGGTAGCTGCTGGTTTTCTCCTTCAGCAGCTACATGGCATCTCCCTGACTCTGCCTACTTTCTCTCTATATCTCTGTTCAGATTTCCTACCAGGCTACATTCTACTAATCGATTGCCCAAAGCATCTTCTTGAATAACCAATGGTAATAAAACATATTCATAGCATATAGGATTCCTAGTCCCATCAAATCCTCCTGTGCTGTAGACAACATACACATTCCCACTGAGACAACCCCAACCTCATCAAACCACAGGATCTCTGGCTGACTACATAATACCACAGCATGCCGAGACTGTCCAAATCCTTCTATGGAGCCAAGAGAAGTAAGTGCCCCTCTTGAGCAGATAATTCTTTTCTACCCAAGTTGCAACAACCAGTGTCCTGGTCTTCTCCAGCTGCCTCCACTAGCAATCTCTGGGATTCCTAGACCCATCAACTTCTTCTGTGCTGTAGACAGCATCTGGATTCCCACAAAGACCACCAATCTCTCATCGAACCACAGGAGTTGTGGCTGCCCTACATGACCATTCTATCCCCAGACTATCAGAATACTCCTCCATCGTCTAGATTTTAGAGCACTGCTCTGCATCCTATCATTGTTTTTCTAATCCAGTGGAGTCCAGACTGGATGGAACATCCAATGTCATGCCTAGAATAGTCATTGCTTTCAATATTAGTGACTTCTAACTGTTGGTAGGGTTCCAAATCCTTTGTTCCATTTAGTCCCACCATGGTCTTCTAGGCTGAATTCAACATATACTGTCCTGCATGAATCTCCTGTAACAACACTTACACACAGGACACTTTAGGCTACCTATAGAACACAACTTAATACCCAGATTACCCAGAATACCCATGTACTCTGCAGAGTCAAGCCTGTAGACTAGGACCAAATGTAGTCAACATACATGATTTTCTACAAACTGCTGAATTGATCACAGTACTCTAGCCTACATAGACAACCTATAACACATAGCAGGTGGCTCTAGGATTCAGTAGGGTGTAAAATCTCACACCCCAGCACAGTCCCTCCATCTATTCATGTGCTATAGTTAACATTTAGGTTTTCTACAATACTTGTCCTAACTATGGCCACAGGACTAGCTGTTCACTATACTATGGCACTCTATACACAAACTTCCCATCAACTCCCTAGAGTCTAGTTACTTATACACCAAACACATCCCAATATTTCTGATTTTATGTCATGCAAAACATAAATCTCATGCTGCAGGCAGTGTGGCACAGATGCCGGACTCCTAGCCTTGCTGTAATGTCCCTTAGAATTCGACAAGGTCCCCAATCCTAGGCCCTAGCCTATGCCAAGCATTTTGTCCTTTGCTGTAGCCTACATCTTTGCTCCCATAGAAACGTACCCTAGCCCTGTCTACCCACATCTACTTTCAGAAAGCCTTGTGACACATAAAACACACCAATAAATACACAGACTTCCTGTGGTCTCCTCCTGGGTGAGCCTGGTGTTTACATCCCTATATGACATTTTATTTTCTGGTGTAACTAGAATGGTCGAACATCCTGTGACCATGACGAGTGTGGCTACTAGTTCCTTGTAGTAGGTGGCTCTCAGCTTCTGCAGACTCTGGTTCCTCCAACTGACCTTGTCCTAGCCTATTCCTTTGTGCTATATCCAACTTCCATACTCTCAATTTGAACCATTCTACCTTCATTCAATCACAAGTGACATTTAAATGATTAAGCCACCTATCTTTGTCCCTAGACATCCCACATGCTTGGCCTCCAGGGTTTAGCCTAGTGACTAATAACAAACACAAACATGAATACTTGTTTTTCCACGTGCAGCCTGACCTACTAGAACCACATTTGCCTTCCATTTGCGAGCTTTAGGCATCTACAGGTTTCCAATGTGTGCAGACAAGCTTAGGCCCAGCAACTTCTACTATGCTTTAGTGAACACCTAGGCTCCCTCTGCACTCAACGTTCTTGCACACATGCCCAGACTGTCCAAATCCTCCTACAAAGTCTACAGAGGTATGCACCCTTCTGCAGAGATAATTGTTTTCCCAAACTAGTGGAGTCCAGACCATCTAGTGGCATCCCTAGAATAGTGCTTGTTCTCACTCGCAATGACTTACTCATATCTACCTATCTGTATATCTATCTATTTATTTTTAATTTGACAGAAGGCTTCTCTATGTGCTTTGAAGTCTATTTTTGCACTAGCTCTGTAGACAAGGTTGGCTTCACACTCAGAGATCCTCCTGCCTCTGCCTCCCAAGTGCTATGATTAAAGTCATTCACCACCACCACCCATCCTTGTAGTGACTTCTAACTTCTGTCAATGTCCCAAATCCTTTGCTTCAGCCTAGTACTACCATGCTCTTCTGTGCTATAGGTAAGATCTTGGTTCCTGAATGAAGTTCCTGTTACAACACTTAGCCACAGAACACTGTGTGCTGCCTATGCAACCCAACTCTGTACTCATATTCCCCATGACCTCTCCAGAGTCAGGCCTGTTAATTATCCCTAACATACTCCGTCATAAATGTTTTTGCACATCCAGCTGAATCTATACCAGTACCCAAGCCTAGACAAACAACTTATACTTCAGAGCAGAGGCCTTTAGGCTTCATCGTGGTCCCAAATCTCATAAACCCCCAATTTCAGTGCTATAAGTAATAATTAGTACTTGCCACTAGTACTTGCCCTATCCACAGGCACAGGACTAGATGTTGACTATACTACCCCTCTCTATACACAAACTTTCTGTGTTCTCTTCCAGGGCCTAGTCTATTGGATATTCCACACACATTGCAATATTTCTGTTTTCATATCTTGCAGCATGTAAATCGTGAGCCTTAGGCAGTGCCACCATAGTAGCCTGAAATCTTTGCCTTGCAGTAATGATCTCTAACTTCAATAAAGTCCTAAATCCTAGTTCCCAGTCTAGTCCCAGTATCTCATCCTTTGCTCTAGCCTACATTGTGTGCTCCTGGCAGGAATTACCCTCCCTACCCTTCAGGAATGCTTGTGCCACATAAATAACTCCACTAAATTTTCCTGTGGTTTCCTCCTGGGTTAGCCTGGTGAGTACATTTCTGTCTGATCCTTGTCTTTCCACAATTTTGCAATGCCTAGATAGGTCCCACATCCAGTGACCATAACTAGTCTGACCACTAGATCCTTGTAGTAAATAGCTCTAGACTTCTGCAACCACTATTCCCTCCAATTGCCCTTATTCCACCACATTCTTTTGTGCTATATCCAGCATCTATATTCCCAAAAGGAACCATATTACCTGCATCCATTAACAAGACTGTTTTGATAAACCACCTCATTACAGAAACAGACCCATAGACACAAATAAATTCTTGATTTTCCACCTGTGCCTGACATACTCTAGCTCTATGTCCCTTGCGTTGACCTAGGTCCAGCAATGCCTACTGTGCTGTAGTCAACAAGTAGGCTCCGTCTACATTAACAAATCTACACTCACCCATGGAACATTTACATATCTTCCCCATATCCAGACTTCCTATGTCTGCACCAAAGTTCAAAACTGGTTCATCTTTCCTTACCAGATAGTGTTTCTCCACAACTCACCAAAAAAGGTCATATTTCACTGCCAGTGACCCAACCTACTCTTGCTATTAACGTTCTTGCATATTTCAGTAGTGACCACTAAGTTTCAACAGAGTCCCATACCCAGGGGCTTATTTCCATTCCCTAAACCTATTTTGTAGTCTATGTAGAGGGTTACACCAGGAAGTTCCCTACCTGTTTCTACACATAGTACCTTTGTGCCAACCACATTACCCTACTGGATGTAGGCTTTGCAAACACTAGCCCTGGAAGCATCCATCCACGGGACACTTTGGTAGAATATGTTACACTATTCCTTATTCAGACTTTGTATGTCTTCCTAAGGGCCTAACTAGCTACCCACTCAGTAATTTGTATGTAGAGGGCTTAATCTACCCAAGTTGCAAAAGCCAGTGTCCAGGTCTTCTCCAGCTGCCTCAACTAGCAATCTCTGGGATTCTTAGACCCATCAACTTCTTCTGTGCTGTAGATAGCATCTAAAATCCCACCAAGGCCAACCAATGTCTCATCAAACCAGAGGAGTTCTGGCTGCCCTACATGACCACACTATCACCAGATTGCCCGAATACTCCTCCAGAGTCTAGATTTTACAGCACCGCTCTGCATCCTATCATGCTTTTCTAATCTGGTGGAGTCCAGACTGGATGGAACATCCAGTGTCATCTCTAGAATAGTCATTACTCTCAATAGTAGTGACTTCTAGCTGTTGGTAGGGTTCCAAATCCTTTGTTCCATCCTAGTCCCACCATGGTCTTCTGTGCTAAATGCAACATTTAGTGTCCTGCATGAATCTCCTCTAACAACACTTGCACACAGGACACTGTAGTTGCCTATATAACACATCTTAATACCCAGATTGCCCAGAATACCCATATACTCTCAAGAGTCATTAACTAACACCAAAAGTACTCATCATACATGATTTTCCACAACCTGCTGAATTGATCATAGTAATCTAGCCTAGATAGACAACCTATAACACATAACAGGGTCTTCTAGGCTTCAGTTGGGTGTCAAGTCCCACACCCCAGCACAGTCCCTCCATCTATTCATGTGTGATAGCTAACATTTAGGTTTCCTACAATAGTTGTCATATCTACAACCACAGGACTAGCTGTTCACTATACTATAGCACTCTATACACAAACTTCCCATGTTCTCCCTAGAGTCTAGTTACTGATACTCCAACCACAACCTAATATTTCTGTTTTCATGTCATGCAAAACATAAATCTCATGCTGCAGGCAGCGTGTCACAGATATCCAAACTCCTATCCTTGCTGTAATGACTCCTAGATTTCAATAAGGTCCCAAATCCTAGGCCCACCTATGCCTAGCATTTTGTCCTTTGCTGTAACCTACATCTATGCTCCCATAGGAACTTACCCTAGCCCTATCTACTCACACCTACTTTCAGAAAGCCTTGTGACACATAAAACACACCAATAAATACACAGACTTCCTGTGGTCTCCTCCTGGGTGAGCCTGGTGCTTACATCCCTATCTAACATTTTATTTTCTGATGAAACTAGAATGGTCAAACATCCAGTGACCATGACTAGTGTGGCTATGAGTTCCTTGTGGTAGATGGCGCTAGGCTTCTGCAGACTCTGGTTCCTCCAACTGATCTTGTCCTACCATATTCCTTTGTGCTATACCAAATATCTATACTCCCAACAGGAACCATCCTTCCTGCATCCATTAACAAGACTCTTTTGATAAATAAACCACCTCGTTACAAAAGCAGACCCATACACACAAATGAATTCTTGACTTTTTACCTGCTGCCTGATATACTCTTGCTCTATGTGACCTGCATTTGCCTAGGTCCATCAACGTCTACTGTGCTATAGTCAACAACTAGCCTCCCAATGCAATTAACACACCTACACTCACCTATGGAAAATTTACTCTGCTTTCACATACCCACCCCTTATCCAGACATCCAATGTCTGCCCCAAAGTTCAAACTGGTTAATCTTTCCCCTACCAGATAGTGTTTTTCCAGGACCCACCAAACATAGCTCATATCTCAGTGATGAGCCTACTTTTGCTATTTACTTTCTTGTAGGCTTCAGTTGTGACCAGTAGGTTTCAATAGAGTCCTATATCCAGGGGCCTACTCCCACTACCTAAGCCTGTTTTGTAATTAATGTAGAGGGTTATATCAAGAACTTCCTTAACTGGTTCTACACACAGTAAATTTATGCCAACAACATTACCACACTGGATACCCAGTCTTTTCTAGTCCTCTTCCATGGTCTACCCTGGTGAGTATTCCCTCACTACCAGATATTTCTTTTTCTACATATGTCTTCATCTAGCCTTATATTCAAAGTCAGTTCTTTGGACTAGTCTGAAAAACTGAGCTTTGCTGTAGCAGCATCTATGTTTCCACAGGTTCCCAATCCCATGCCCTGTCTTAGTCCCCTCACTTCCATGTATACTGTAGTTACCATATAGGATCCAGCAAAGGTACGACCTGCAACCACTCACAGGACCATTTCTGGAACCTGTAACTTGCCATTCCATCTCCACACATTTTGTATTCTTCTCCAGGACCTAGCTTGGTACACGATTGCTTAAATAATACTTGTTTAGCACATTCATCTGTTTCTATCCTGAGTTCAATGGCCAGCAACCCTGGTTAGTCTGGCTGCTTGTCCCTTGCAGTAGTTAAGGCTAGTTTGTAGGGTTCCAAATCCCTCAGCTTCGAGTAGTCTCTGAAATCATCTTGTACTCTTGAGAACATCTAGGCTTCCTGCTAGGACCTGCCCTACCAGAATCCACCTATAGGCACTTTGTGTAAACTATAGTACATTACTCCTTTCTCAGACTTTCCACGGTTTCCATAATGGTTTAACTTGTTGAGTAGAGCCATCCTTTCAATACGTTGTTTTACATAGATGGTTGAATCTAGCATGGGTCCCCTAGCCAATGCCAAGGTCTTCCCTGGACAACTACACTAGCAGTCTCTATGATTCCTCATCCCATAAATGCCTTTTATGCTGAAGACATCATGTAGATTCCCAACAATATCACCCCTCCTTATCACACCACTAGAGTTAGGGCTGCATAAATCACCCTCTCCAAGACCAGACTGACCAAATCCTCCTCCAGAATCTAGAGAGGTAAGCACCCTTCTGCAACAGATAATTGTTTTCCAAATCCAGTCAAGTCCAGACAGTATGGAACATCCAGTGAAGTCCAGACTGAATGGAACATCCAGCGGAGTCAAGAATGTATGGAACATCCAGTGGCATCCCTGGAATTGTGCTTGTTCTCACTTGTTGTGACATCTGGACTTTAGCAGGATCCCAATTATTGGTTCCATCCAGGTCCCATCATGCCATATTATACTCTAGGCAGTATCTACCCCATTACAACAATTACCAACAGAATCCTGTATGCTGCCTATACAATCCAACCCCATGCCCAGATTCCCATGGCCTCTCCAGGGTTAAGCAGTTCAGTAAATTCAAAGTTACCCCTGATAGCTGCTTTTCCACATTGTGTTGGCTGAATATCTCTCAGTACCCCAGTCTAGTCTGACAACCTACAATTCACAGTATAGTCCTCTAGGCTTCAGTAGGGTCTCAAATACT
The DNA here is from genome assembly GCF_000317375.1 of Microtus ochrogaster. NCBI lineage: Eukaryota > Metazoa > Chordata > Mammalia > Rodentia > Cricetidae > Microtus > Microtus ochrogaster. The sequence continues at coordinate 1,088,316 of NW_004949162.1, forward strand.
ACAGCCTCGTCTAGTCTTATCTTCTATCCATATTCTATAGCTAACATTTAAGTTCCTCCCAGGAATGGCTTGATTCACAGCCATTGGACTAGTGCTGACTCTGCAACCCTCTCTGTACACACATTTCCCATGTTCTTCTCCAGACATTATCCTGTTGCACACCCTGCACACAAACCAATACTTCCATTTTCATATCCTGTAGGATCTAAGTTATGTGCCTCAGGCGGTGCCCCATAGTTGTCTACAATGTTTGTCTTGCAGTATTTGTTCAAGTCTTCAGCAGGGTCCCAAATCCTAGGCCACATCCTAGTACCAGAATTTCATTATTTGATGTAGCCTACATCTGTGCTGTCACCAGGACGTATCCTACACTCATCTACCCACATTTATACTCATGAATACCTTATAGCAGATAAACTTCTCCACTATATAACCAGACATCCTGTGATTTCCTCCTGGTTTAGCCCGGTGAGTACAACCTATCTGGTACACATTTTCCACAATTCTGCCAAATCTAAGTTGGTATCACATCCAGTACCATGCCTAGTACTTTTTTTCTTATTTTAATTTGACATTTGGGCCTTATAAAAAGTACAGTCACTTTTTTCAAATGCAGTATGAATTTCCTTGCTGTAATTGGGAGAAATTAGGAAGGAACCATAAAAGAATCCTTTCTCCTGGCCACAATGTCTCAGATGTTAATATTCACAGAGGAATCCCTAAATTCCCTACTAGACCCAGTTAGCACAGTATACAATCTAAATACTGCATACACAGTAGAGTTCATCAGTTAAGGTCTATTATTATGTTTTCAGTGCAATAGAGGAAACCCATTACCTTAATTACATGCCAATGTAGGTCCATGAAAATAACCACTGGTCTTTAAAAAGAACTTTTATGTTAGGTTAACATGGAAGTGGCAAAAAGCAGAAGGGTAAGCAGAGAGAGTGATCGGAGGCATATATTCCCTAACTTAGGTAGGAAAAAAAGATCCCTTGTTCAAGTACAGCAATGCAAATACTAATGGAAGTATTAAGTGAAAAGTGAAAGGGATTGGATTTCTCTTCAAAGAGAACACCGAAGAGGATTGTCTCCATGAGTAAAAAGTTCATTAGGACAGTTATTAACACCATGAGAAGGGAGACAGACAGACAACAGCATGATGGGGGTCTGAAGAGAAGTCAGGCCCATAAGGAAGAGTGGAGGCTACTACTTAGATATTTCAGTGGAAGGAGGAAGGCTTAAGAGCATGATGCTTAAGATACTCTGTTTCTCCAGCAGGCAAAAAGGGAAGGGGAATTCATAGGAAGTAATCTTGAACCCCTAGGAAGTAGGGGAATTAGAGAGGAGTACATCTAGTTGAAGTGTGTCCGTTAAGTGAGTAGGTAGGGATACATTGCCACTAGTAGCCCTTTGATGTCCCTTATGTTTTGGAGTCTAACAACATCACTGGGAGAAATGAGAATTACATGTACACAGTGAATCTGTAAGCTAAAGATGCACAGACAAGTTTTCAGTAGGAGGCTAGCCAGTAGTTATGAGACTAGGGAAATAACATAATAACCACTGCAGGAACTGGGGCCTGAGTGGCAGTTAGGTATGGATTCTAAAGTAAAGGAGCAGAAAATTCTATGATCTGAACCCAAGGGAGAGGAGTCCATGTTTTACCATTATAAAAATTGAGGAAATCCAATCATAATTAGATTGAAATAAACAGATTTAATACAATCTCCTTTGGCCTCCACTTGGACCTCCAATTCTCATGATCACCATTAAAATAGTTCAGAGGAGCCGCACAGTATGAAATAGATAAAAATAAACAGACATTTTTGAATAGCGAAGTTGTATAATCATAAGGTGAGATACGAAAAGTGGGCATTTGCATTGGAAAAAAAGAACATTTTAAGGGAACCACTTCCGTGGATGAGAGTAGGCAGTGGCCAGAGAAACCACTGTGAAACTACACATGTTTTAGACAGATTTATACTATTTCTAAAGTCTCTGAAATGGAAAGATTTCTTTAGGGTCATATTTCCATTCTAAGATGAGGCTAGAAGGCCCATTTGGATTGAATCTTTTTTTCCATAACTCTAACCCTAACATGGATTGACTCTTAATCAAGCTGCTTGCTGGATTTCTTCTAAATTTCCTGGAAGATCCCAAAGTTACGTGTCTACACAGACCACAGTTAGATTCAGAGGCCATTCTTTTTTTTTTTTTTTTTACTTTCTTGAATTTCTTTTTTTTCTTTTTTTTTAA
>NW_004949162.1:1091201-1092332 GCF_000317375.1 Microtus ochrogaster
AGTGAGCTTATAATTCACGATCCTAGAGAAGCTAAATAAGGTGAATCCAAAGACAAACATATAGGCATCCCCCTGAATATTAACCTTCATCAGGCGATGAAAGGAGTCAGAGGCCATTCTTTTGACTTGTAATGATATTCGTTAACTTCAATTTCTACTTTTATAACTGATGAATTGATAAAAAAAAAGGTCAATCCTCATAGGAAAATGTTGTAGAGGGAAGGATTACTAAATCTAAGTATATTGTTAAAAATCATATGAAAACCAAGTATTGTATAAGATCCCATTTAAACATACACAGTGGGATAATACATAAACCAGAAACCATAGTTTGCCAGGTGCCAGGTATAAAAGGTATTCCTCATCAGGAGTTGTTTGTCATGGATGCCCTAGAACCACCCCTAAATAATATATGTTATGGATTTTTGTTCTCTTTTGCCCATCAGAACTTAATGGTAATTAAGTACTGATAATGGTAATTCTAGTACTGAACACACCACACATTTTTCATTCCAAGGCATGGAGAAATCAAATTGGTGCTGACCATGTAACTTCCCCCCTGCTGGATAACTTTTGTACCACCAGAACGTGCTATGTGGGCCGCTGTGGGTATGGATGGGAGGATCATCAGCCATCATACCTAACTAAGAATATTGCATACTATATTAATGAACAACCTAGAAAGATATGTGCATGAATGCAATAGTGGTACAAACATTCTGGGAATAATCAGCTCCTTAAGAGTGAATTCATGGTCTACTATATAGAAAGCAACACATGTCTGCTGTTGTAAGTGTTGTCGAGAACACATGGTTATGGAGTTCCAAGGCTCCAGTATTGAACCTAATACTATTATTTTGTTAAATGAATGAAGTATCAAGCTTCACTCTAAATTCATACCTCAATAACTGCAGATTAGTGCAGTTCTCAGACCTCCTCAGAGACCTTGATGCAGTAGATTATGGTTTAAAAAGACATTCAAAACTGATCATCCTGGAAAAAAAAATAAGAGTATGGCCGGGTGGTGGTGGCGCATGCCTTTAATCCCAGCACTCGGGAGGTAGAGGCAGGCGGATCTCTGTGAGTTCAAGACCAGCCTGGTCTACAAGAGCTAGTTCCAGGACAGGCTCC
>NW_004949162.1:1092557-1093142 GCF_000317375.1 Microtus ochrogaster
TCATATTCCAGCATGCTTGGTGACTAAACACTCAAATATATGCCAGTATGGTTTCCATCCACATTAACTCTCACACTTCTCTAGAAGCCACCAACAGTCAGGAGTTTGCCAGTTAGACTCTGGAGCCCTCCTACAGTGCATCTTTGACTATGGGGGAGGGCTCAGAAGTCTGTACCTCTAACTGACAAACTACTGACAGTTGGTGGCTTCTAGAGAAATGTGACAGTTAATGAAAGGGAATGAAAAACATGCTCTCATGTACTTGATTACTTAGTAACCAAGAAGTGCAACTGTTTGGGAAATTAGGAGGTGTGACCTTGTTGGAATGGATATAGCCTTGGTGGATAATATATGTCACTGAGGGTGGGTTTTGAGGTTTACATTCACACATCAGGCCTCATCTCTCTCTCTCTACCTACTACTGATCAATCAGTTGGTATGCACTCAACAACAGGCCCAGTGCCATGTCTGCCTGAATCCTGACATGAAGATCATGAATTAATTTCCTAAAATTATAGGCAAGCATCCAATTAACTAGTGATAAAGAGATCCAGAGACCCTTTCAAGTCTCTTGCATCTTGAAGT
>NW_004949162.1:1094184-1101471 GCF_000317375.1 Microtus ochrogaster
CCACTGTTTCTGCCTTCATCCTTATGAGACCACATCCCTCATTTGTCATCTGCCTGTCCAAACTACCTCTCTTGCCATATAACCAACATTTTTTCCCTAAAACCGTATCAGACACAAATCTCTCCCTTTCATTCAACCAACTGAACTCCCTCTCTTATCATGTACCCACTATTTCTGGACCCATCTTTCCAAGACACTCATTCCTCCTTTGCCATACACCAAACCTAATGCTCTCTCTTATAATATTTCCACCATTTCTTCCCCCAAACCTTGTGATGACCCAATCTGTCCCATGTCATGTACTCACACAAACTCCCTCGCTAGCCATATATCCACCATTTCTGCCCTCATCCTGCTGTGACCCAAATACTTCCCTTGCCATATGCCCATGAAAATTCTTCTTTTGTCATGTAACCACACAATTTCCTGTCTTGTGATATACCCACCATTTCTTCCCCCAAACATGCCAGACCCAAATATATCCATGTTTATAGGCCCACCAAAACCCCCTCTCTTGTCATATACCCATCCAAACTCTGTTTCTTGAAATATACCAATTATTTCTGACCCAAACCTTGAGAGACCCAAACACCCCCTGGTCATACAGCTACCCAAACACCTCTCTTGGCATATACCCATCATTTTTCCACCAGCTTTGTGAGACCCTAATCTCTACATTGTTGTATGCCCATCCAAACTATTTCTCTTGCTACATACTCACCATTGCTGCCCCCAAAGTGTATAAGACCCAAATCCCTCCCTTGTCATTTATGCAGCATACTCCCTCTGTTGCTATATATCCACCATTTCTGACCCCATCTTTCTGAGACCCTAATCCCATCCTTGACATATAATAACCCAAACTCCTATCTTGACAGATACTCATGATTTCTGCCCCCTGAGTATTTGAGAATCAAATCCTTCCCTTGTCATGTACCCACCCAAATGTCTCTTATCATTTACCCATCATTACACTCTCCCAAGTATGTGAGACCCAAATCCCTTTCCTGGCATTACCCACCCATATTCCCTCTCTTTCCATGCATGCACCATGACTGCCCCAAACCTTTGGAGACCCAAATTCCTCCATCGTATTCTACCTACCCAAACTCCCTCTCTTTCAATGCACTCACTATTACTGCCCCAAACCTTTGGAGACCCAAATCCCTCCCTTGTCTTCTACCCACCCAAACTCCCCCTCTTTCATGCACCCACCATTGATGCTCAAAGTTTGGAGACCCAAATCTCTCCCTTGTCTTCTACCCACCCAAACTCCCTCTCTTTCATGCGCCCACCATTGATGCCCAAACCTTTGGAGACCCAAATCCCTCCCTTCTCTTCTATCTACCCAAACTCCCCCTCTTCCATGCAGCCATCATTGATGGCCAAACCTTTGGAGACCCAAATCTCTCGCTTGTCTTCTACCCACCCAAACTCCCTCTCTTTCCATGCACTCACCATTACTGCCCCAAACCTTTGGAGACCCAAATCCCTCCTTTGTCTTCTACCCACCCAAACTCCCCCTCTTCCATGTACCCACAATTGATGCCCAAACCTTTGGAGACCCAAATCCCTCCCTTGTCTTCTACCCACCCAAACTCCCCCTCTTTCCATGTACCTACTATGACTGCCCCAAACCTAGTGAAGAACAAATCTCTCCTTTGCCATTCACCCACCCATCTTCCCTCTCTTCTTCTATAACCATCATTTTTCCTTCCCTTTCCTGGTTTTGCCGTTAGTCACTCACAAAGACATGTAACTTTTCAATTAAATTAAATTTATTTTTAATTTAATAAATTCATACCAATGCAGTTTTATTTGTCATATTTGGGCATTCCCCATCTTCGCAATAACCATCTTACTGGCTCTCCCCCTCATCGGCTGCTGAGGCCACGCTTGCTTCTCCAGTCGTGTTCTCCTCGGCTTCCTTTTCAGACTCCTCCTCCAGAGGTTCAGGCATTTCAGTCACAGGTTTCACTTTGATTTTCTTCGGTTCGAGGGCAGCTGCCTTTTCGGCCTCCCTCTTTCTCTTGTTCTTCTTCTCTGAGGAGTGCTTTCCGTGTTTTCTTTTCTTGTGTGCCTGGAATGGCAAGAGGTGAACACAAGAATTACTTAATATAGGGAGAAGTCAGGAGAAGCATGTGAAGGACACTTTGTCAGAAGAGGTGAGAATTGATAAGGGATTTATGCCAGGAAGAAGAGAGGTAGTGACTTTAGGTAAGAGTAAATGAGTAGAGGAGGAAGCTCCAGTAGGGTTCATCACCTCACCTTTCCGCACAACATGTAAGGTGGATACTGCTTTAGAGCTGCCTTTGTCTTTACCATAAGAAATGGCCCGTTCTCTGCCATCGGAGCATCACTACTGGACAGTGGGAGGTCCATGTCAGACAGTGATTCCTTCGGTTCCTTCACTGGACTCTCCATCACCAAGTCGCGCGCGACTGTTGTTTCTCCCTGTGAACAACTGGCAGAGTAGGGAGGGCCACACCCTCAGACCTGATTCATCATTAAGGTCTCGACCAATAGTAGGTGAGCTTGTGCTCTGACATCACAAAGCCTGGTTCTGACCCACAAGAATGCCTGGTGAAGGGAGGAACAAATAGCAGACTGTACCACTCCTGACACTTTGATGATAGGGGGGAAAAATTGAGAAGGCAAAGAGAGTTTGGTTTTAGATGGAGACTTTGTTTAATAACGCTAAGGCAAATTTTCCATGCCATCTTTTTTACATATCTACGTTTGTTGTGGTAGAACACATGACAGATCATTTGCTTCTCCAAATTCTTCAACAATACTATCCCTGTCAATGGTTTAGTCCACTATGTCTGCCTCAATCTTTGGCTAGTATCTTGAATGACTTCCAAAAAACATTCCCAAATAACATTCCTACTCCATGACTTAGCCTGTTGACCGTACATACACACTCACACACACACACACACATACACACTCAGACACACTTGAATACTTGCATCTCCACATTCCTCTATACCTAATGAGTATACGAAAACCAGTGTCCATACCTTGTCTTGCTGTGTAGCAATAAAATCATGGCCTCTAGGCTTCCACAGTATCCCAAGTCAGGTGACCCAGTCTAGCCTCATTACCTTTTTTACTGTGGTGAACATAGAGCCTCCTTTAATACCCATATTTACCTAAGAACCCTTTCTACCACCAACATAAGCCCAGTCCATAACCAGTGTTCTCCTATCTTCTGGTGTCTAACCTATTGAGAATATCACACACTATCAGACACTTGATTTTTAACATACTGTTATGTATAACCTGGAAACCATAAGAAATGTTCAATCTTGGTCTGGACTCCTTGCCTTATAGTAGTGAATTTTAGGCTTCAACATGTTGCAGCCTATTTAGATCATTTTTTTTCTATACAATAGAGAACATCTGGGCTACAGCCAGATATAATCCTATTTCCATAAAACAATAGGGTTCTTAGAGTTGCCCATACCTCTTCACACCATACCCAGACTTTCTATGTCCCCCTCCAGGATTTATCCAGGTGAAGATATCCATACTCGGTACTTGGTTTTCCATATTCAGTGGAATTTATCCTAGATAGAAGAGTCCCTGTCCCATCAAAGAATGGACTCTTGGACATTGCAGTAGTGATTTGTGGCATTTTTCAGGGACACATCTCAAAACACAGCATGATCCCACCAGCTACTACTATTCTGTAGCCAACACTGAGAGTTCCCCAACACTTAACATACCTGTACTGGCTAATGGAATAACACCACTCCTTATGAAATGTTATCGTGTCCTCCCAAAGTTCGAACCTAGTGAATATTTCCTGTTCCAAATACTGTTTTTCCACATCCCTCCAAACATAGCTCATATTGATGTGGGATTCCCTTCTGTATATCTATGTATCATTATGAGACTGTGGCCTACAAGTAAGGCTCTCACTGGTAGCTGCTGGTTTTCTCCTTCAGCAGCTACATGGCATCTCCCTGACTCTGCCTACTTTCTCTCTATATCTCTGTTCAGATTTCCTACCAGGCTACATTCTACTAATCGATTGCCCAAAGCATCTTCTTGAATAACCAATGGTAATAAAACATATTCATAGCATATAGGATTCCTAGTCCCATCAAATCCTCCTGTGCTGTAGACAACATACACATTCCCACTGAGACAACCCCAACCTCATCAAACCACAGGATCTCTGGCTGACTACATAATACCACAGCATGCCGAGACTGTCCAAATCCTTCTATGGAGCCAAGAGAAGTAAGTGCCCCTCTTGAGCAGATAATTCTTTTCTACCCAAGTTGCAACAACCAGTGTCCTGGTCTTCTCCAGCTGCCTCCACTAGCAATCTCTGGGATTCCTAGACCCATCAACTTCTTCTGTGCTGTAGACAGCATCTGGATTCCCACAAAGACCACCAATCTCTCATCGAACCACAGGAGTTGTGGCTGCCCTACATGACCATTCTATCCCCAGACTATCAGAATACTCCTCCATCGTCTAGATTTTAGAGCACTGCTCTGCATCCTATCATTGTTTTTCTAATCCAGTGGAGTCCAGACTGGATGGAACATCCAATGTCATGCCTAGAATAGTCATTGCTTTCAATATTAGTGACTTCTAACTGTTGGTAGGGTTCCAAATCCTTTGTTCCATTTAGTCCCACCATGGTCTTCTAGGCTGAATTCAACATATACTGTCCTGCATGAATCTCCTGTAACAACACTTACACACAGGACACTTTAGGCTACCTATAGAACACAACTTAATACCCAGATTACCCAGAATACCCATGTACTCTGCAGAGTCAAGCCTGTAGACTAGGACCAAATGTAGTCAACATACATGATTTTCTACAAACTGCTGAATTGATCACAGTACTCTAGCCTACATAGACAACCTATAACACATAGCAGGTGGCTCTAGGATTCAGTAGGGTGTAAAATCTCACACCCCAGCACAGTCCCTCCATCTATTCATGTGCTATAGTTAACATTTAGGTTTTCTACAATACTTGTCCTAACTATGGCCACAGGACTAGCTGTTCACTATACTATGGCACTCTATACACAAACTTCCCATCAACTCCCTAGAGTCTAGTTACTTATACACCAAACACATCCCAATATTTCTGATTTTATGTCATGCAAAACATAAATCTCATGCTGCAGGCAGTGTGGCACAGATGCCGGACTCCTAGCCTTGCTGTAATGTCCCTTAGAATTCGACAAGGTCCCCAATCCTAGGCCCTAGCCTATGCCAAGCATTTTGTCCTTTGCTGTAGCCTACATCTTTGCTCCCATAGAAACGTACCCTAGCCCTGTCTACCCACATCTACTTTCAGAAAGCCTTGTGACACATAAAACACACCAATAAATACACAGACTTCCTGTGGTCTCCTCCTGGGTGAGCCTGGTGTTTACATCCCTATATGACATTTTATTTTCTGGTGTAACTAGAATGGTCGAACATCCTGTGACCATGACGAGTGTGGCTACAAGTTCTTTGTAGTAGAAGTCTAGGCTTCTGCAGACTCTGATTCCTCCAACTGACCTTGTCCTAGCCTATTCCTTTGTGCTATATCCAATTTCCATACTCTCAACTTGAACCATTCTACCTTCATTCAATCAAAAGTGACATTTAAATGATTAAGCCACCTATCTTTGTCCCTAGACATCCTACATGCTTGGCCTCCAGGGTTTAGCCTAGTGAGTAATAACAAACACAAACATGAATACTTGTTTTTCCACCTGCAGCCTGACCTACTAGAACCACATTTGCCTTCCATTTGCGAGCTTTAGGCATCTACAGGTTTCCAATGTGTGCAGACAAGCTTAGGCCCAGCAACTTCTACTATGCTTTAGTGAACACCTAGGCTCCCTCTGCACTCAACGTTCTTGCACACATGCCCAGACTGTCCAAATCCTCCTACAAAGTCTACAGAGGTATGCACCCTTCTGCAGAGATAATTGTTTTCCCAAACTAGTGGAGTCCAGACCATCTAGTGGCATCCCTAGAATAGTGCTTGTTCTCACTCGCAATAACTTACTCATATCTACCTATCTGTCTATCTATCTATTTATTTTTAATTTGACAGAAGGCTTCTCTATGTAGCTTTGAAGTCTATTTTTGCACTAGCTCTGTAGACCAGGTTGGCTTCACACTCAGAGATCCTCCTGCCTCTGCCTCCCAAGTGCTATGATTATAGTCATGCACCACCACCACCCATCCTTGTAATGACTTCTAACTTTTGTCAGTGTCGCAAATTGTAGGGATAAGTCCTGCCCCTTAGGAGGCGTGTTCGCCTAGGGCTAATGTTTGCCTATAAATTCGGCTAGCGTGCTTTCAGCCGCTGCTTCTGATTTCCTGGTCTCCGTGGCAACGGTGGTTCTGTAAGTCTATTAAAGATATATATATTTACAATCTGTCTGCATTCGTTTATGCCATTACATTTTGGCGTCCAACGTCAGGCTATTTTGCCCCCGCCTCAAGCGGGTAGCCCGCTATCTAACACAGCACTCTCCCGGGTGCTGTTTTTCAGTTTGTGATTTGGGCCCCAGTGCCGAGTCCAATACACACTCGGCCACACAGGCCCATTCTGCCTGCCTTGGCTAAGTTTGCATGAGAACCCCACTGCCTGAATTAGCAGAAGCTTAAGTACCTGCGGTTTTGCCACAAAAACCTCCACAGTGGCAGATTTGGTCTGATACAAAGTGACTTGGCCGGGCGGTGGTAGCACATGCCTTTAATCCCAGCACTTGGGAGGCAGAGGCAGGCTGATCTCTGTGAGTTTGAGGCCAGCCAGGCAGTGGTGGTGCACTCCTTTAATCCCAGCACTCGGGAGGCAGAGACAGGTGGATCTCTGTGAGTTCGAGGCCAGCCTGGTATACAAGAGCTAGTTCTAGGACAGGCTCCAAAAACACAGAGACCACCACTGGCAAGAACTGATCATTGTAGGTAAAAAAAAAAATCTTTTATAAATAAAATGTCTGAACACGTTACTGTTCAAGAATTTAACAGTTCTTTTAATTGTACCATGTGGGAGATTTTACAAGAGGTGTCTCTCACCCCACATCTATGGATCCTTCTGGGATTCATAGTTTTCATTGGCACTAAATGGTTTGATAATAGAAATATAATAAAGTCTTTACGAGACAAATACAGGATTCTTAAGGCAGAGATTGAATGCTTAAAAACAATTGAGAATGACAACAATCTTCTCAAGAATCAGTTTGAAGTTCTCCAGGCTGATGTTAAGGAGAAATTCATTACTATGGAAGAGGGAACAGCTGATTT
>NW_004949162.1:1106116-1106784 GCF_000317375.1 Microtus ochrogaster
AGGATATTGTAAAGAAATGCCCCACTTGCTCTTTCTATAACCAAACGCCACTGCCTGCAGGGGCTAATCCAAAGGGCACCCAAAGGAATGAAATCTTGCAGATGGATTTGTTCCACTTTGCAGAATTTGGCAAATTAAAATATATTCATCACACCATTGACACTTATTCAGGCTTTCAGTGGGCAACTGATTTAAGTTCAGAAAAAGCTGATTCAGTAATCACTCATTTATTAGAAGTTATGGCTATCATGGGTATACCTACAAATAAAGACAGATAATGGTCCTGCTTATGTCTCTAGGAAAATGAAACAGTTTTTTGATTATTACAATATCAACCATGTTACAGGTATACCATACAATCCTACAGGTCAAGCAGTCATAAAAAGATCAAATCAAACTATAAAGGATATGTTGAACAAACAGAAAGGTGTGGAAAACACCTTCAGAAATAGGTTACATAATGCTTTGTTAACCTTGAATTTTCTCAATGCTAATGAGAAGGGAACAACAGCTGCAGAAAGACATTGAATAATGAAAAAGTCTACTGAACTAAATCAACCAGTTTATTTCAAGGATGTGCTGACCTCACAATGGAAGCCAGGAGACGTGCTACATTGGGGAAGGGGTTTTGCTCTTATCTCCACAGGTGAGGAAAAATTGTGGATACC
>NW_004949162.1:1108245-1131556 GCF_000317375.1 Microtus ochrogaster
ATAGATAATCTTCAACCTCTTCAAAGAGCTGTAGAAAATGGCCTTTATTCTAACTCAGAGTTTCGTGATAGTGAGACACAATTGCTCCTGGCAACACTGCTCTATTCCCGAGAGAATGTTGAGCACCAAAGACACTCCACCTGGAGCCTTTCTATTTGGGAAAACTGGCCTTTGGGCAAAGAAATGCCCATACCTCAACCACTGACAGAGATACAGAATATCCGTAAATGGAAAAAAACATGACTGTCATATCCTGCCAAGACAGGGTAAGATAGTTTTGAAAAGTTCTTTGCCTTTAATAGTGGTATGTCAGTTATGTTAGGCCTTAGCCAAAGTTGGTTGTCTCAACATTGGAAATGAGACTTTGGGTGATTGTCCAGGTAGTCAGTTGTCTCTGTCAATTGTTGCAAATTTTGGATATATCTCACTTGTTAAGTAATATTTATTCTCTTCTCAGATCTTTGACGGAGTTGAAGATTATATAATTGTAGTTACTCTTTATATTATTTAGACTCCTTGAGATTGAATGTTTAGCAAAACTTTTGTTCTCAACATTGTTTGTTATATTTATTATTTGTTATTATTGTATATAGTTGTATTTGGTTTAGTTCTGTCTTATTTAGACAAAAAGGGGAGATGTAGGGATAAGTCCTGCCCCTAAGGGGCCGTGTTTGCCTCGGGCTAATGTTTGCCTATAAATTTGGCAAGCCTGCTCCCAGCTGCTGCTTCTGCTTTCCTGGTCTCTGTGGGAACGGTGGTTCTGTAAGTCTATTTCTCCATTAAAGCTGTATATTTACAATCTGTCTGCACTCGTTTATGCCGTTACACAAGTTCTCCCCAATCCTTCCCTTCTCCCCTCCTCTTCCTCTTCTTCCCTTCCTTATAGCCCCTGCTCCCATGGTCCCAAATTTTGTCTCTTTCCAATTCCCAGGTGGTTCTATATATGTTTTTCTTTGAGTTCACCTTATTACTTAGAATCTCTAGGATCATGAAATATAGTCTCAAAGTCCTTTGTTTATGGCTAGTATCCACTTATGAGTGAGTACATACCATATTCAATTTTTTGGGGGTGTCTGGGTTACCTTACTTAGGATGGGCTTTCTAATTTCATCCATATGCATGCAAAATTCAAGATGTCATTGTTTTTTACTGCTGAGTAGTACTCTAATGTGTAAATATGGTTTCTTTTGTTTTTTGAGACAGGGTTTTCACTATAGCTTTGGAGCCTGTCCTAGAACTTGCTTTGTAGACCAGGTTGGCCTCAAACTCAAAGAGATCTGCCAACCTCTGCCCCCTACCCCAGAGTGCTAGGATAAAAGGCATGTGCCACCCTGCCCAGCTTGATTGGTCCATTCTTATGCAAGTCTACACAGTATAATCACCTGTACCTGTTTTGAGTTTTTGGCCAGAAGGCACTTTTTTAGCCATTCTTAGAATCTTCTAAATCCTAGATTATTTTGGCCCTTTCAAAAAAGTTTCCTGAGTCTTTCTGTGTTTGGTATGCTTAGGATTGAACATTCATCTGCCACAAATTTTCAACATCTTTATGAGGCATTAGCTTTTGTGTGGATAATTGTTTATTAGAAAGAGAAACATATCTGATTAAGAAAGAGTAGCATTCATCTATAAACATAAAATTAGAAGGAATTTTGACACATTGTCAGTTTAGCAAAATAACAGCAGTGAGGTAGGTATCCCCTGCTCCAGGGCTTATGACCTCTCCTCCCATGAGATTTTTAATATTCACAGTACTAGACATAGATTCCTTCCTGTGAAGTTTTAAGAAAGCTTATGTTTGTGTCTGTTTAAGTGTCGTGTGTGTGTGTGTGTGTGTGTGTGTGTGTGTGTAGAAAACATTTGTGGAAAAAGATCTCTCCTACTTTTTCATTGCTTTCAAGGACTGTATTCAGACCACCAGATTTTTGTAGTAAGTATCATTACTTGATGATTACTTGGTCCTGGGTTTGCTTTCTGAAAACAGTATGAAATTGTATTAAATAATATGTCTTTTCTTATAAGCCTAACTCCAAATTGTACAGAATAAAATAATTCTGATTAGGCAAAAAATATTTTTATTATATTTTTCTTTTCTTTATTTATAATTATCTTGGTTTTTCAAGGCAGGGTTTCTCTGTGCAACTATCCTGGCTGTCCTGAAATTCAGGACCAGGCTGGCCTCAAACTTACTGAGACCCTCTTGCCTCTACTTACCAAGTACTAGGATTAAAGGCATGTGCCACCACTGCCCAGCTATATTTTTATTTTTATTGAGAAAAGGTTATTTGTTCATGTAATACACACCAACCACGTTTTCTCTCCCTCCATTCCTCCCAGATCCCCTACATTCCTTCTTGCCAAACTGGTCTCCCTCCATCTCCTCTTCAGAAAAGAGCAGGCCTCCAAGAGACAACAGCCAAGTAGGACAAAACCAGATACAAACAAGAAAAGGCAAAATACTTCATATTGTGGATGGACAACGAAGCCCAAGAGGAGGAAAAGAGTCCCAAGTGCAAACAAAAGAGTCAGAGATACATTCACTCACACTTTTAGGACTTTTACAAAATATCAAGCTAACAGCCTTAACTTATATACAGAGGACCTGGTACAGACCCATGCAGACTCCATGCTTAAAACTACAGTCTCTGTGAGCCCATGTGAGCCCTGCTTACTTGATTGAGTGGACCATGTTCTCGTTCTTGTTCTCCTGCTGTCCTCTCTCTCCTATGAATGCTACAATCTTCTTACTCTGTCTTCCATAGATTTCCACAATGTCTGAAAGGAGGAACCCTGATGGAGGAAGGTCATTGGTTAATTAAATAAAGAAGCTGCTTGCCCTGATAGGTTAAAACATAGGTGGGAGGAGTTGACAGAACAGAATGCTGGGAGGAAGAGGAAGTGAGCTCAGAGACGCCATCCTCCCCTCTCCCAGGCAGACAAAGGTGATGAAGCTCCGACCCAGGATGGACGTAGGCTAGAATCTTCCCGGTAAGATCGGTGCTCACAGATTATTAGAGATGGGTTGATTGGGATATCAGAATTAGCCAGTAAGGGCTAGAGCTAAAGGGCCAAGCAGTGTTTAAATGAATACAATTTGTGTGTTGTTATTTCGGGGCATAAGCTAGCCAAGCGGCTGGGGTGCTGGGGACGCAGCTCCGCTGCTCCTATTACTACAGAACCCAATGAAGACCTCCAATTAGACTTTCTCTCTCTCTCTCTCTCTCTCTCTCTCTCTCTCTCTCTCTCTGCATAATGTCTGGGTGGGGTCAGTGCAATTTCTCACGTATACTGCCTTAGGAAGCCTTTTTGATGTCCAGAGATGGAAATGATTTGTGTGTAAAGCAGAATAACATTAGGAATCATTTCATTGATTTTTAGGGGAAGGAGGCAGCAACAACCAGAAAGGAAGAAATTGCAAACAAAATCTATTTAAAATATTTTTATCTTTCAAATTTAATGCATTTATACAATGTATGTTGATCAAAGCTGTAAACTACTGTCTTCTACAATGCACAGTAAAGTAGGGCTCTCCACTCATATCTCTCCTGGTTTATAATTATTTTTGTTGTAATAATACACTGATTCAATGAGTATTGCTAATATGCACATGGTTATGTTGCCAGTTAGTAAGGTGTGAGGAATCTACTTGTTGAAACAATCCCAAAAGAAAATGACACTTCTTGTTCAACAGCAATCAACTACCAATGGCTTCTCTGGTGAGGGTGGAGCCTCGGGAACTTCTTGTCCCTCTGTTTTTGAATTTCAAAAGTCTTATTCAGGTCTTGTGCTGGTAATCACAGGTGCTGTGAGTTGATAGATGCAATAGCCTTGTCAAATCTGGAAGTTAACATTTCACAGTTTTCTTCCCCATTTATTGGCTCCTCCTCTGTGAAATTACTGAACCGTGAAGTATGGGGTGTATAAAGATTATTGTCCCACAGTTGCATACTCAGAGTTATTTGTACTCAATACTTTGAACAGTTATGAGTCTATGTACTATCCACTGAAAAATAAGGCTCTATAATCAAAGTTAACAACAACATAAACCTGTGGCAATAAATATAATTATGGAGAATGTAATTTGTCACTATGGTCATTTAGTAAAACAATAATTGCAGTTTTCTTCCCTAGATCCTATCATTTCCATAGACTTTTGAGCATTTTAATAGTAGCAGACATGAAATTCCTCCTGTGAAGCAGGCCTCATATAGAAATAGAATGTGGTTGATTATTAACTATAACTTTCATGCTTGATGCCTTCACTGCAAAAGCAAACACATCTTGGCAATAGGTCAGTGTTGTAGCATGCAGAGTCCTTTTCCGGATAAGGCCATTGATGTCCTTTCTCTTCCAGTACCCTGCATAACACCTCTTAGTATTATATAAGCTTGTAAATGAGAAAATTTCTTATGCAGTTTGAAGTTGGTTGTTCTGTCCTCCATCCACAGTGAGCAATGTTTTCAGCAAGAAGGGTCTTGCCATCTAAACTATGATGAACAAACAATGCAAATGGCATTGGCCTCTAAAGTTGGGGTGACTCTGTTGCCTACCTGACCAAAAACACACAAGTAGTTATCCTATGTTTAGCACTGAGACTTTAATAATCCATGATTTTGTGAACAACATGTCCACCCATGCAGGGGGTGTGTGTGTATGTATGTGCTTGACTAATTGATAAGTAAATATAATTAACACACAAACTAGTAGATTCCCATAGATCCATAGATTTTGTTACATTTAGTTTTAGATAACTGTTTACCTTATCTGTCGAATCCATCTATACCCATTTAACTTTTAACCTGAGTATATGCTCCCTGTCATTTCATGTACTCATTTTCCATCTGTTCTTTTTAATTGATTTTTTCCCTTGAGTTTTAAGAGAGTGTGGTTCCATATAGATTTTTGTTTGTTTGTATTTTGGTTTTTCCAGACAGGGTTTCTTAGTAGCTTTGGAACCTGTCCTGTAACTAGCTCTGGTAGACCAGGCTGGCCTTGAACTCACAAAGATGCACCTGCTTCTGCCTCCAAAGTGCTGGGATTAAAGGTGTGTGCTACCACTGCCTGGCCCATATAGATTTTTATACACCCTTCATTTTGGTTATGCCTTCCATCAACATTTCATGCTGTTTTGGAAGACCAGTCCATTTTTAATAAAAGCAGAATACTATACATTTCCTAATTCTGCCATCTTCACTAACAAAGAGGAATTAAACCAATTTTATGTGGCACTTGTGCAGCAGTGATAGAATGAAAAAACCCATGAATTACCAAATTAAGCACAAATATAAAGTCAGTAAGGACAAAGAAGACAACCAACAATGAGAACTTGAAAGGGCAAGGGAAGAAACAAAAATATATATCTTAAATTATCTTTGTTTTTGTTTTTTACCGCTGAGTAGTACTCTAATATGTATGTATTCCACACTTTCTTCATCCATTCTTCCATTGAAGGGCATCTAGGTTGTTTCCAGGTTCTAGCTATTACAAATAATACTGCTATGAACATAGTTGAACAAATGCTTTTGTAATATAATAGGGTATCTCTTGGGTATATTCCCAAGAGTGGTATTACTGGGTCCAGGGGTAGGTTGATCCCGAATTTCCTGAGAAATCGCCACACTGATTTCCAAAGTGGTTGCACAAGATTGCATTCCCACCAGCAGTGGATGAGTGTGCCCCTTACTCCACAACCTCTCCAGCAAAGGCTATCGTTGGTGTTTTTTATTTTATACATTTGGACAGGTGTAAGATGGTATCTCAAAGTTGTTTTAATTTACATTTCCCTGATCACCAAGGAGGATGAGAATGACCTTAAGTGTCTTTTGGCCATTTGAATTTCTTCTGTTGAGAATTCTCTTTGCATGCAAATGGATGGAAATAGAAAACACTATCCTGAGTGAGGTATCCCAGTCCCAAAAAGATGAACATGGGATGTACTCACTCATAATTGGTTTCTAGCCATAAATAAAGGACATTGAGCATATAAGTTGTGATCCTAGAAAAGCTAAATAAGAAGGTGAACCGAAAGAAAAACATATAGTCATCTGCCTGGATATGGGAAGTAGACTAGATTGCAGGGCAAAACCTGAGAACTTGGGGATGAGGTGGCATGGGGCTAAGGGGAAATGGGGTGAGAAACATGAGAAGAGGAGAATGGGGGGAGCTTGGGGGAATGGGATGGCTGGGATAAAGGAAGGGTGGACACTGGAGCAGAGAAATATATTGCCTAATTAAGGGAGCCATCTTAGGGTTGGCAAGAGACTGGACTCTAGAGGGGCTCGCAGGTGTCCAGGGAGATGTCCCCAGGTAGGACCTTGGGAAACTGAGGAGAGGGAACCTGAAATGACCCTATCCTATAGCCATACTGATGAATATTTTGCATATCACCTTAGAACCTTCATCTGGCGATGGATTGAGATAGAGACAGAGACCCAAATTGGAGCACCAGACTGAGCTCTTAAGATCCAAATGAGGAGCAGAAGGAGGGAGAACATGAGCAAGGAAGTCAGGACCACGAGGGGTGCACCCACCCACTGTGACAGTGGAACTGATCTATTGGGAGCTCACCAAGGCCAGCGGGACTGGGACTGAATAAGCATGGGATGAAACCGGACTTTCTGAACTTGGCGGGCAATGAAGGCTGATGAGAAGCCAAGGACAATGGCACTAGGTTTTGATCCTAATACAATGAACTGGCTTTGTGGGAGCCTAGCCTGTTTGGATGCTCACCTTCCTGGTCCTGGATAGAAGTGGGAGGACCTTGGACTTCCTGCAGGGCAGGGAATCTGGACTGCTCTTCATTCTCGAGAGGGAGGGGGAATGGAGTGGGGGGGAGGGGGAGAGGAGGAAGAGAGTGGGGGGAGGGGTCGATGTGTGCGAGGAGGGAGAGGGGAATGGGAATTTTTTTTGCAACAACTAAAAAAAAATAAAATAAACAAAAAAAATTATCTTTGTCTTTCCAGACCAAGATAGATGTTAATACTGACTCAATATTAGCATTGGAATGAAGCTTATTCATCATTGGGGAATCCTATATTCCATCAAAAGTGCAAGCATTCTACTAGAAAGGAATATAAATCCTGAAGAAGAGAAACCTCCACATTGGAAGTATCAATCTAAGTCAAGTATGAAGAGTTATTTTTTCTACATAAGTAGTAATTGTGGTGTTTCTGGGGGAAACGGATTTGGGGTAAACACCACCTGCACTGACAGCTTAAAGAATGAGAATGAGGATAATTTGGCATCTAAACCTCATTATGTATGTAGCAGAATCTGTGAATTACATCTGTCCCAGGACAATAGTTCCTTATTTCTAATCATGCATATTGTCAAACCAATTATTGATAGAAAAGCTTGTCATTTATCTAATCTGAGCTACAATCTGCCCTATGTTATATATCATGCTATAATTAAGTTAGTTGAGTAATCCAATTCCTAATGCTCAGAGTAAAATGCTTGAGAGTCATGGCATCTCCTTTATCCTTTAGTTGCCTTAGTCATCAAAAGGGGAAAACCAAAAAAAAAAAAAATGGTAAGGTAAAAGTAGAAATAGGGATTGGTTTGTTCAGTTACTTTTTTTTCTAGTCTCATTCTTATAATATTGAGATATAAAAACATTCTTGTAATGATCATATTTAGGCAAAGGATACCTGCACTTGTGTACACAGATGACTGAATGAGTAGTAAAATATAAAACAGAAAGTTATGTCACCTGTTGAGATTTAGGATGGAAATTGTTGATCATGGTTGTTATGAGCTGTTTTGTGAACCATCTCTGAGTTTGTAAACAAGATTGGTTTTGCAAAGTCTATGAGTCATTGAACCACTCTTCTATTTACTTGGTTAGGAACAATTAATCATGCCTGTATGCCACCAATAAGTAACAACATTTTTCTTTTAGTCAGACAGAACATATGGAAAGGTAGGCAGGAAGAATTTTCCATTCAAAACACACCCTTTATACTGATTTTATTCAGCTCTACATTTTTTCTGTGCTCCCCTCCCTGCACTCCACTCCCCTTCAACCCTCTCCTATGGTCTGTGTGCTCCCAATTTACTCAGGAGATCTTGTCTTTTTTTTCTACTTCACATGTAGACTAGATCCATGTATGTCTCTCTTAGGGTCCTCATTTTTGTCTAGGTTCTCTGGGATTGTGATTTGTAGGCTGGTTTTCTATGCTTTATGTCAAAACACATCTTTATGATTATAGATTCAGTGCAGAATTTTTATAACTAGAAAGTACATGTCAAACAAGAAGGATGAAGCACAGGAGCAAAATATATCTGTTACATTCTATCATTCGTGCCTCTTTCATGTTCCTTATGAACTTAGCCAAGTTACTAGTTCATTTCCCTTGCAATAATCACAGCAAAGACATTTTATTTTGAATTAATCTGCAACATTCAGAATCATAGGTATTCTGATAACATTTGTCTTTCCCCACTTTTACTCCTTTATTCAGGCTGGTTCTTGGGAAATTTAATGAGAGAAAATTTAATGCTAAATTGTTCCATTATACTTCAAACTATTTCTGAAAGAAGTATATAACATTTTATCCTAATAGTATAAGTGAAATATGAAGAGACTCTACTTCACATTTTTTTTTGTCCCAACACTGGGGTTTGATTGTAAAGAATCTCTTTAGAAGGCAAAAAAGAATCTTAACTACCTGGCATTTATTCTATGTTGTTGCAAATAGATAGAAATTTTCAGGGAGTCTGTTATTTTTCTAGTGTCAATACCTTCAAATATAAACACACACACACTTATTCAGGGAAAATGAGCATAGAAAGAATGCTATCAAATTGAATCTTAATTTGTCTATTTTGGAGTGATATAGGATTGCTATCTGATATGAACGATACATCTATGATCTTGACTTTAGTATTTATTATTAATTGCTTATATTTAACAGTAATGATAGTTTATTAAAATCTTTATAGACAAAAGCTACTTATTAAGACTGTTTTTGTTGTATGAGATTTACAGAAAACTTTAACATATATTTCATTTCATTTCTGTAGCATTTCTGCTTTAGTGATGAAAGGAAACAAGATTTTTCATTAATGAATTCCCATTAATTCTGAACTTAAACTGAAATAACTTTTGTATTTAGAAAGCTCCATGGAAATTCTCAAAGAAATATCTCATAAACCTTTTTCTTTGATAAATTTGTATTTGTACTCTGATATTTTATGAAATCAGATCTCATTCTCAATAAAGATAATGCTCTTCTGGATTTCTGTTTTCATGGCACCCAAAAAATATTTGCTTAATTTCTAACATTAAGCAAGGCATAATCTTCTCACACTTCTCTGTTTTTAAAGGAAATTATTAGAAGACAATGTCCAAGATACTAGAAACTTTCTCATTATATTTTTAATTTTGCTGCAATCTTGGAAGCACTTCTGATATTGGGAGAGTATTTATATAAAAATAGAGACAATGGAAAGTAGTTAGGCATTGCAGAGTAAATAGCTGAACTCACTGGCAAGATCAGCCATTTTGTGGGTTCTATTACATAGTTCTCTCACCTGGTGTTAAGATTTGGATTTTCGTGACATTTGAAAATTTCTGTATCAAAGCCTAATCTTCAATATTAAAGTATAGAAGCAGCAGAGATTGCTTAACGTCTGAATATGAAATCCCTGTTTATGAACACCAAATGGCTTAATTTACATTGTCCAAATGAAAATACAACGAAGGTGCTATCTATTAGGAAAGTACCTCATTGGACAACAGATCTACTGTGATCTTGATCTTGGATGTCATTCCTTTCAGACCTGAGTGAATACATTTATTTTATTCATAAATTGTTTTTTTTATAGCTGACTGAAAGAAGTTAGACATCTGGCAAATGGTTAAAATATATTTGTCCTCATAAAATTATTTACAGAGTTGAATTAAAATAATATTTTTTATTATTCACCTTTACCTGATGATTGTTTTGACTCTACATATCTTGTTGTTCTTCTAATTAACCTTTTGTAAATTAGTTAAGTAAAGATAGTCAATTTGCTCATAACAGCATAGTTGCAATATTTAAATTAAATGCAGGAATTGTGGGTAAGATATAAAATCTTATTTATGGATTAAGATTAAGTGTGCTCACAGAAAGCAAAGACTATGAAGACAGATCACAGATAAAAAACTTCTTTGTTGTTATCATCTTAATTTACACATTCTTTAAAACCTGTAGTCTTTTGTGGTTTATTTCCAAATAAAGCCCAATGATATATTAAAATAAAAAATAAAGATCAATTAAAAAACAGAAAAGTAATATAAAGATTACAAGGGCTTCAAGATAATCATAAATTATTGTTTAAATAATGTTCATAAAATTATAGAGTGTGTTGGGTATAGTGGCACACAGAGTCAGAGAGGCATGTGGATTTCTGTGAATTGGAAGCAAGACTGATCTACATATTGGAATATAGAGTGTTTAGCCAGGAGTACATAGTGAAGCCCTGTCAATACAATGCAAAGCAAAGCAAACAAAATCAAATTTCTGCCTGGCACCCCATTTTTATGTATGTTAATTATTTTGAGTTGTTGCCTCTGCATGATTTGAAAAATCTATGTTTGATAGTATTTTTGGATAAAAGACAACCCAATATCACTTAATTTAAAAAAAAAATGATCTAAGTCCCCAAAAGTTTAACTTAGTAGTACAAATCAAGGCTTTCTTTGTTGCTCCTTCCCTAGCAGTGTAATTTTGATAAGTTTCATAAGTTTTGTTTCTTGGTTTTATTTTTCTTTCTTTGAAAATAATTACATTTTTGTATCTGATTTGGGTATGTGTATGGATGTTTAAATGTGAGAAAACTCAGATGCTGTAACATACTTGAGAAAGGCAGAAGACAACTTATAGGATTTGGCTCTTTTCTGGCAGCATGTAGGACCTGAAGATTAAATTGAGGTCTTCCAGCTTGACAGAAAGCACATTTACTTGCCAGAACACCTCACTAGCTCCCCTTTTTTTGAGTCTAGATTTTGTGTAGCTCAGAATGGCCTTGAGTTTGTGCTCCTCCTGCCTCACCTACGATCTCAAGATCTGAGACGACAAACATGGATATCTGCAAAACTTGACATGTCATGTTGTAATAGAACTAAGAACCTTTCCTTGTATGAAGGCTGGGTAAGGCAACCCAGAACGAGAAATAGGTTACCAAAAGGCAAAGTGTTGGGGACACACCCAGTTCCCACTTCCAGGAGTCCCATAAGGAGACCAAGCTATACAACTACCACATAAATATATGCAGAGGGTCTATGTCTGCCTCATGCATGTTCCCTGGTTGTTGCTTCAGACTTTGTGAGCTCCTATTAGTCCAGCTTAGTTGTTTCAATGGATTTTCTTGTGATATCCTTGACCCATCTAGCTCCAGCAATCCTCCTACCTTCTCTTCAGCAGGATTCCCGGAGTTCAGTCTACCGTTTGGCTCTAGGTCTCTCCATCTGTTTCTGTTCATTACTGAACAAAGGTACTCTAAAGACAATTGGGATAGACACCAATCATTGAGTGTAACAGAATATAGTTAAGCATTATGATGTTGACATTTTTTTTTCTGATAATATTTGGTTCTATCCCCTGGGTCCTGGGACTCCAGGCAATGCCAGGGTTAAGCATACTTTCGTGGCACTGGTCTTAGACTGAATTAGTCATTGGTTGGCCACTTCCACAATCTGTGCACCACCTTTATTTCAGCTTATCCCATAGGCAGGCAGACTATAAGTCAAAGGTTGTGTAGCTAGATTGGTGTCATAATCCCTCCACTGGAAGTTGAGTGTAATATAATTGGATGCATCAGAAAATCTAAATCCAAAGAAGTAACACTTGCTTTTCATTCAGTTTTCCAATTGTGATGGTACAATGACTCATAAACTTGTTATTATAGATGTCATTTATGTAAGATGAAAACAAATACTTGAAGCGTTTATTTTAAAGTTGATGTTTGCTTTTGTTTCTGAGAAGGAACTTTGGAGAAACAACTTGCAGTGAAGCAGATAAAATTTTAAGTGTTTGAGAAAAACTAAATTATTAAAAAAATGACATTTTGCAATTTTACAAAGTGATTCAAAATTAAGAGGTGTGTGTGTGTGTGTGTGTGTGTGTGTGTGTGTGTGTGTGTGATGGGAAATATGTCATATTATCGAAACCAATCTAACTGACATTTAACTCAGTGGTCCCTAGATATTTTCTGCTGACATGAAATGGAAGATTGGCTTGGTACCCAGCTTGAAGGTCATGTTGTTCTACAAATTGAACTTCAAATAATTTCATTATAAGAGTAATGCAATCTGTACTGTTATGTACTATAAATGTGATGCACAGTTAATTTTCAATGCTTCTGCATAAATAGTTTAAAAGATAATGTTAAAAATTATAATGGACAGAATGCCCTTTTATACAACCAGGAAATCACTTTTTGGTGGGCTTTTAATAACAATAAATTTGTCATGAGTTGACACTTGCACTATTATTTCCTCTAGGTATAAACAAAACGAAACAACCCCCAAATTTTTATACCAAACAGCCAGAGCCATAATTTTTTTTTAAAGAATAAGATAAATAAAAGAATGGTGTGTCATTGAATATATCACATTCTTTTACTAAAGCATTTCTTTAAGTCAACAGTAAATGAATAGTCTTTCAATGCCAAAGCTGCTTCTATAATGGCCAACACAGGGAGCCTATAGGTATTCTTTGGAAAACAGATTTTCAGTCTCACCTACTTTTCTGTAAGGTTATTTCACCCTGACAGTAAAGAGATTTTGAGAAGTATTTTGTTAGGTATTTTTTTTTTATGTAGAAAAATTGGTTGATTCTCAAAGTTGCTTATTTACTAAAATGTGTTTCAAGTCAATTTTTAAAACTCTATTATTGAATTTCATGACATGTTTAAGTATAATATAGTAGATGTATTTACTTTATTGTGAAAGTATAATCACTACATATTTTTGAACTTTCTCCAAATTTTATCATTATAAGCAGAAACCCTATCTACTAAGGTATAATTTCCTTCTCTCCCTCACTCTGACTCATTTCCTAACATATTTTTAATGTTAATATTAAAAATAGGAGTGATTTCAATAGGATTTAAATGCACTGAAGTATGTAATGGATCTTTCCCCATTATTTTAGTAATATACTGGTATAGTCTCGCTAAAGTGAGAAAGGTAATTGTCTTGTGGGGCTGATGAACTGGTTCAATTGGTAAAGCCACTTGCTTCCCAGCCTGACACCCTGAGTTGGCTACACATGTCCTACACAGGTGATGGAGAATTATTTCCACAAATTTTATTCTGACCCACATACATGTCACTGTGCTATGATGTGAACATACACACACACGGACACACACACATTCACACAAATTAATAGTTTTAAAAAGTTAAAATTAAATGAACATATATAAAAGAGAAAAGCAGTTCATTTTCTATATGGTAAATCAATTATGTTGTGTCTTAGAGAATGAAAGAATTTATATAAGTTTATATTGTGGCTGGAGAGGTGCTTTAACAGTGAAGAGAATTGGTTGTTCTTTCAGAAGGCTTGGGTTAGATTGGCAGCATCTACACTGTAACTCACAACAGTTTTGGAACTCCAGTTCCAGGAAATCCAATGACGTCTCCCGGCCTCTGCAGGCACCAGGCTGACATGTGGTACACTTACATATAGACATGAAGAATACCCATACCCATTTTGTTTTTCATGTAATGTTTATAAATTTCTACTTTTAAACTATTGTGCAGCCTGAGTGGAGGTCCCTCTACATATGAAAGGAGACCAAAAATATTTCACAGCTAACTGCTTAAAGATATCTCATGTTGGTGTAATAATATATTTTTGTCAAATACATAAATAAATTATATTAATTTTAATAGAAATAATGATAGTTATTCTCTGAGTAAATGTGCTTTTCTCATTTAGTATATCTAAAGAATCAGTATTTCAACTTCCTATTTTCTAAGATTTTTAGAAATATTTTAATTTATATCTTGGTGTTTAATTCTCTAACCTGCTGACTTTAATCTGGACCCACTGTGTGACTACAGATTTAGAACTGAAACCTGGTGGGCTGGCCAATGAGCACATTCATTAACTACACCTAATTCATGACTGGATATTAACAGGTTTTTCTTGTGTCGCCCTATTATAAACACCCACACATGCCTTGAGACCTTAAAGTATAATGGATACTTCTACAGAAGAGGTAGAGATGATGTTGGTTGGAGTAGTATAAACTTTTACAAGTTCATTTATGTATTGGATATATATATATATATATATATATATATATATATATATATATGACATAAACTAGACAGACTTGATGGCACAATTTTGCTTTTGAACTTTGAAAGACATAGGAAGTGATTTGGTTAAATACATGAGTGTGTGTCCTCTAAAATACATATAAATAATGAAAAATTCAAACAGATATGGGTACATTTTAAATATTCTTCAAATAAATACTCGGCAGGTAATTAATGAGTGTTAAATTCAATAACTAGTTCAGAGGAGAGTAAAAGAATATAAACAGCAGTACTGGCTAGAACTATGAAATGAAAGCAAGATTAGTAATTTTCTTGTGAGTAGAAGGTGCATATCAGGCTGCTGGAGCTTTCCTGCACGCTAGGTGAAATAGAGTTGGTTTACACAGGGCTGTAAATGTGTTTTGAGGTAATGTAAAACTAGTCTTGTCCATAACTGGAGGCTACATCCTACAGACAAAATCTTGCCATTAATACAAAAACTTTGTCAACTGGTGAAAATCCCGGTCCACCAGATCCGAACGTCTGTTTCCTGTTAGCCAAGTGGAGCGCTATCTTCTAAAAGGAAACTATTCCCAGCGCCTGAGCTCTTATACTCCCGTGTTCCTCGCTGGTGTACTCGAGTACATAACATCCAACATCCTTGAGGTGGCTTTCAATGAAGCTCACATCAAATGCAAGAAGCGCATCACACCAGAGCACTTGAATTGGGAGATAGAGAAGAGCAGCCAGTTCAGTCAACTCTTCAAAGAGGTTACAAAATCTGTGTCTGATTTGCCAGGCACTAATGAGTACTGATACTTGGATCTCAGAGGGTGTAGTTTTCTGCCCCTTCAGCCTCTACCAGCCCCAGTGTTCCTCTAGCTGGGGGGAACTAATCAGTCATGCTATTAAAACATGTAAACAGGTTAGTAGTTTTGATGCTTTTAAATTCATCATTTTGAAAGAGAGTTGTTCTGAGGTACCTAGAATGGGACAGAGGATGCTAGAATGAAAACTGCCTTAGTCAATATGGAATATTTTAACTGTGATTTCCGGAGAAATGTTTCTAGATAGTGATGATGTGCACAGTGGCCCTGTTAGAAGGAGGTAACCCCATAAAGGATTGGAAGACCATCCTAGTGTATTGGGAGCATGAAAGGCTTTGGGAAGATAAGAAATTGTCTGGGACCTCCCTGGTATAGCGTTAACTCAAGAGAGTGACTGAAGACACGGACTGTGGTAGGGAAGACTTTATTCTTGGAAGAGAGTAAAGGTCAGCAGGTGAAGGAAATGTTGTGAAGGTGTCCAAGGGGTAGAGAGAAACGAGCTTTCCATATTAGCATAATGAGTCACATTTTTCATAAAAGCAGTGGCTTCTTCATGTGTGTGGAATATAAGAAACCTCTCTTTGATTTGCCAAATATAAGCTGGCTTGTAGATTATAAACTGCTGCTTCTCATAGCACACCACTCAGCAGAAGCCATAAACAACTTCATCTGTTTCATTTCTTGTCTTCACATACTAAGGCTGTTTCCCAAAGTGAAGTTGAACGTGATGAACTGTGTACTGGGTCTAGTGGTTATAATACCCCCCTTTTGTAGTCTCTTAGGGGGGTACAAAAGAGTGTTATGTAGAATACAGAAGGAAACAGAGATGAGCACATCAGACATGCTACACTCTGTTCGACCCCCTGTCTCTTTAGCATGATGATTCCCTCTCTCTATTTTAGTGGAAACAGAAGGGCCGGACTTGGCCTTAGCTTAGTCAAAGGAGTGTCCTAAGAAGGAAAAGGTAGTGTCCACATATGGAACACATCCTTACTCAAACCTAGGAACCATTTCCTGCAACATAATGCACACTGAACCTTCTGTTTACAGGAGCTTCTGTGTCTAGATGTCTACCACAAATATTTATGCATCACTATAGAGCAAGAAAGTACTTTTTAAATAAACTCTCATCCTCCCTACTATTGGAATAGCAAGCAGATCTCTCTTTAGAAATCATAAATATACAATAATTCCTGCCTGATCTCATGGTAAGGACTTACTTGCCTCTTCTTTTCCCTGTAGTAAATAAGCCCTATGTTCAAGGCTTTGGTTTCTCTTCACATAGTGGCCTTCAGTGACAATTGGGTATCTTTATAATGGGCAGTGCCAGGGAATTACTCAAATTCTACCTTTGACAATAGGCTAAATAGCTATCTGTTGTTTAAAAGCTGTTTTTTTATAGATATGACTTATCATAGCCCAAACCTAGCACTTTGCCCTGGAGATAAAAGTAAAAAATCATGGTACATTAGAGAAATAAGGTGAGCAGCTCTGTGTGGTCTGCAGAACAGAGGGTATTACTGATAAAGAGGGCTACTATAAAGAGACAGGCATCTTGGAGTCCTTCAGATTCTTTTTCCTGTCTGAGATGGAATTTAGGGGTTGTACTTGTCTAAGTTCTAGTTGGCAAACCTTTGTAGAGTCAAGTAGTTTGGAGGGATCAGCAGTGACGCTTCTCTCCCATTATACATGTACTCATAAGTGCCTAGAAATTTCCCAGGAAACAAAAGAGCCATGGACAACATAGCAAAAGCCTGATCCATCACCCTGTAAACGAACCTTCTATGAATGCAAGGAATCCCTTTGTGGAACAAATAAGGGAGTATGAACCCTTATGTATGAACATTGAGGAATGCATAAGCATACTTAACAGCAGGCTTTCTGTAACCTTCTGAGATGAAAGAAAGGAGTGTTGTGAAGAAGGATGCCAACTGCTTGGGTCTGACAAAAGGACCCATTGGCAACCAGTGCCCTATTGAGGGAAGGTAACCTGTAGTATGTCTGGGCACAAAAAAGAATGCCAATCAGGTGTGTGATCAAAATACCCTCAGGGTCTGAAATGAGCCAATGTGGCAGAAAATATCAGTTATAAGAGTATGTGACCTCAAGAGTCAAACCATTAGGAACTTACTGTGTAATAATGGCTTAGTATTGGCATGAACACAAGGTAGACTAACCTCACACTAAAAGCCTCTTTTGATAGCAGAGATTTTACAAAGGCTCAAGTGCTCTCTTCCCAAAATGTGTGACCAATCTAGTAGGATGTAATTGAAGGGAGTGGGACAGTCTGAGCCTTTAGAAAAGGAATTTGTTACCCTAAAAGTGAGATTCTAGAGAGAGGCTATTCTAAATTCAGATATACTATTTCTTTTTTGCAAAATAAGAGTGACAGCTCACATATGTAATCTGCACAACATATATGTTTTCTTAAAAGAAATTGTTTAGGTTATGATATTTAAAAATCTTTTTTACCTGAGTGTTTGAATTTTTTCTCCTCTGGAAATGTTAAAATATATGGTTATGATCATCTGGAAATGACAAGGGGTTGTTCCATTAGCACAAACATCCCTTGTTTGCTACACTCTTCCTCCCTTAATATTAAGGTTGGTTCCACTTTGTTCATGTACTGTCAATGAGAGTGTGTTAGAGATGACCAGTAACAAGCAATTTTTGGGTTGACCCTAGTCCACAAATCTATCTTATGAGAACCAGAGCATGAAATTTGATTTTGTTCTTTTAGGCATATTGATATATCTAAGTATGGCAGTGACTGGGGCCTCTGTTTTACTGTTTCTTTTCAGAATCTTTTACAGAAAGTTAAAAGTTATCTTCATTTCATACTATGTATTTTATAATAGTATAGGAGGATAAATATCTAAATTTCTATTAAGGAAGAATTTACTAAGATAAAGCAATAACAGGAGGCAGGTTAGGCAATGCAGTTACATATATGAGTTCTACAATATAGGATAGAAGGAAACCATGAGTTCACCTGAATTTAGAACTCATAGAAGATGAGTTCTATGTCTAAATTTATGTGGTTAGAAAATTTTCAAAATCCCACTAAAAGTATGTAGTTGTCAGGCTTAACCTTTTCCTAAGAAAACTCCCATTGAATGAAAGAATGTGGGATGGGAATAAAAGAACTTTTCATCATATCTACTTAATAACTGCGGCCATCAAGGTCCAGAGATGGTAACACGGTCTCTGAAGACTATAATGGGAAGCAACATAGCCACAGTGAGGATCCAGCACACATGCATGATGGCTCTTTCTTCCAGTCTGCCCTGAGAGAAGCACTGTGAAATAGAGGCCCTTGTGATGTTCTCCTCTCTGAACATGAAGCTCAAGCCTTCACTGTGAACTTATTATGGAATCTTGGATTTTAAAAAAGCAGTTTCAAGAACTGATTCCTTATATGTATATTTTTGTTTATTTTACATCCCAACTGTCATTTCCCTTTCCCCCTGTCATCCCATTCCCTAACTTTCACCAGTTACTCTCTGCCCTCCTCCATCTACTCCCCCTTCATCTCCTTTTGGAAAGAGGCAGGCCTCCCATGGAAGTCAACAAAGCATTGCTAATCTTGTTGTGCCTGGACCAAGCTCTTCCCCCTGCATCAAGGGTGGGCAAGGCAACCCAGCATGGGGAATAGGTTATCAAAAGACAGTTCAAGCACCAGCAACAGGCCATGATCTCATTGCCATGAGACCCAAAAACAAACCAAGTGACAAAACTCCCACACATGCAGTGGGCATACATTGATCCCATGCAGGGTCCCTAGCTGTTGATCCAGAGTCGGTGATCTCCCAAGAGCTCAGGACAGTTGTCACTGTGGGTTCGAACCCCTGTCATGACATTGTCTTCTCTGGTTCATAAAATTCTTCCTTTCACTTTAAAAGGACTCCTGGAGCTTGGCCCAGTGCTTGACTGTGGATCTCTGGATCTGCTTCATTCTGTTAATAGATAAGGGCTCTCTGATGACAATTAGGGTAGTCATCAATCTAATGAGATGGCCAGTTGAGGCACCCTCTCCACTATTTCTAGGAATCTCATTGGGCTCATACTTGTGTGTTCCAACAAGTTTCCCTAGAACTAGGTTTCTCCCTAACCCGGAAATGCCCTGCACCATCAAGAAATCTCTTTTTTTATTAATATCCTCCTCCTCCCTGCTCCCAATCTGCCCAATCAGATCCCACATCTTCCTATCACCCTCTCCCAACCCACCCAAAGTTTCCCCCAGAGATCTCTTCTATTTCTCCTTCTCAATTTTCTGAGAAACTGCCACATCTATTTCCAAAGTGGCTGTACAACTTGCATTCCACCAACAGTGAAGGAGTGTTCCCCTTACTACACTTAGTCTCCAATATGAGGTGTCATTATTATTTTTTTGATGTTAGCTATTCTGACAGGTTTAAGATAGTATATAACAAAGTTTTTCTCACATCTGCAAGTTCCTGAATAAACACTCAGAGGCTTATATTAATTATAAAAGTTTGGCCAATGGTGCAGGCTTATTGCTAACTAGCTCCTACTTTTAAATTTACCCATTTCTTTTTTAAGATTTTTTTGCTGTTTATTATGTATACACTATTTTGCCTGCATGTATGTCTGCACATCAGGAAAGGGAACTAGATCTTATTACAGATGGTTGTGAGCCACAATGTGGTTGCTGGGAATTGAACTCAGGACCTTTGGAAGAGCCAGGGCTCTTAACGTGCTGAGCCATCTCTCCAGCCCCAAATTAACCCATTTCTAATTTTATTCATTTATTTTATTTGTTACCAAGAGGCTCGTGACTTGTTATCTCACATCTTGCTTCCCTGGCAGCTGCTGGCTCTGCCTACATTGTCCCTTCTATTCAGTTTGGATTTCCCACCTAACTATATTCTATCCTGCCATAGGTAAAACTAGCTTTCTTCACCAACATATAATAGCAAGACATATGCAGAGAATACAGAAGGACATCCTACACCAATGATATCTCAGAGTCATTTTGATTTTCATTTCCCTGGTGGCTAAAGGTGTTGAAAAATTCTTTATGTGTACCTGAGCCATTTGAAATTCTTCTTTTGGGGATTCTCTCTTTAGATTAGCATACCATTTTTATTAGGATTATTTAGCATTTTGATGTCTAGTTTCTTGAGTTCTTGATGTATTTTGGCAATTAGCCATTTGCCATATGTGGGGATAGTGAAGATCTTTTCTATTATGTAGTCTGCTGTTTTGTCTTATTGACAGTGTCCTTTACCTTTCAGAATCTTTTCAGTTTCTTGAAGTCCCATTTAATAATTGTTTATCTCAATGTCTGTGCTGCTGGTATTCTATTCAGGAAATTTTCTCCTGTGCCAGTGTTTTGAAGGCTACTTCCCAATTTCTTGTCTATCAAGGTCAATATAATTTGATTTATATAGAGGTTTTTGATCCACTGAAACTTGAATTTTGTGCAGGGTGACAGCTATGGATATTTTTGCATTCTTTGCACACTGACATCCAGTTATGCCAGCACTATTTTTTGAAGATGATTTCTTTTTCCCACTTTATAGTTTCAGGTTCTTTGTAAAAAAAAAAAATAGGTGTTTAAAAGTGTGTGGGTTAATGTAACAGTCTTTTGGGGTTTTTTTGGTTTTTCAAGATAGGGTTTCTCTGTGGCTTTGGAGCCTGTCCTGGAACTAGCTCTGTAGACCGGGCTGGTCTCGAACTCATGGAGATCTGCCTGCCTCTGCCTTGTAACAGTCTTATATTCCAATGATTAACCTGTTTAATTTAGACTAATAACATGTTGTTCTTATTACTATAGCTTTATAATAGAGTTTGACGTCAGGCGTGATAATACATGTGGACGTTTCTGTATTATAGAGGATTTTTTTGGCTTTCCTGCGTTTTTCATTTTTCCATATGAAATTGAGTATTGTTCTTCCAATGTCTGTGAAGAATTATGTTAAAATTTTTTATGGGAATTGCATTGAGTCTGTAGATTACTTTTGGTAGGAATGTCATTTCTACTAAGTAATTTTAGTTTACTGATCTATGATCACGGGAGATAGTTTCATTTTGTGATATTTTTTCCAATTTCTCTCTTCAAAGATTTGAACTTATTGTCCTATGAATCTTTCATTTGTTTAGGTAGAATTACCCCAAGATATTTTATGCTATTTGTGACTTTTGGAAGGGGTGTTGTTTCCCTGATTTCTTTCTCAGACTATTTATCACTTGTATATAGGATGGCAATTGATTTTTTGAATTAATCTTGTACCCAGACACACCATTGAAGATCATAATAGTCAGAACTTAGAAATAACCTAGATGCCCATTAACTGAACAATGGATAAAGAAAATGTGGTGCATTTACACAATGGTAAAAAAAAATGACATCTCAAAATTTTCATGCAAATAGATGGTACTAGAAAAAAAACAATCCTGAGTGAGTTAACTCAGACCTAGAAAGATGAACATAGTATGCACTCACTCATAAGTGGATACTATCTGTAAAGCAAAGGATAATGACCCTATAGTTCATGACCATAAAGAAGCTAAATAACAAGGTAAGCCCTAAGAGAAACATATAGATCCCCCTGGGAAGGGAAAATAGATAAGAACTCCTGACAAAATTGGGAGCATTGGGGTGGGGGGAGAAGGAAGTGAATAAGGGGAGAAGAAAAGGGAATGGGGAAGGGGAGGAGAACTTGAGGAATGGGATAGTTGAGGTGGGGGAAGAACAGAAATGGAGAGCAAGGGAAGAGGTATTTTGATTGAGGGAGCCATTATGGGGAAAGAAAAAAAAAACAACCAACACTAGAGAAATTTCCAAGAATCCACAAGGATGATCCTAACTAAAATCCAAACCATATTGGAGAGGGTGCCCGAACTGACCTTGCCCTGTAGTCAGATTGATGACTATCTTAAATGCCACCTCCATCCAGCAACTAATGGAAACAGAGGCAGAGACCCACAGCAGAGCATTGGACTGAGCTCCCAAAGTACAGTTGAAGAGTGGTAGGAGTGAGAATATGAGCGAAGAGGTCAAGACCACTATGTATACAACCCCTGAAACAACTTACCTGAGCTAATGGAAGCTCACCAACTCCAGATGGACAGGGAAGGAACTAGTAAAGGACCAAGCAAATCCCTGTGAATATGAGTACCAGTTATAAGACTGGGGTAATCTACGGGGCCACTGGCAGCAAGACCAGGATTTGTCACTGTTGCTTATACTGGCTTTTTGGAATCCATTCTCTTTAGATGGATACCTTCCTCGGTCTGGATATAGAAGGAGGTCCTTGAGGCCTGCCCCGTAGGTAGGCTCTCACCGCTCTGGGTGGGTAGCCTTAGTGTAGGAGCAGAAAACTATTTCTGAGCAAAGGACCTTGCAGAAAACGAAAACTTGGGGGGGGGTCATGTGTAAGAAAGACAGCCCTGCAGAAGGAACTGGGGGAGGGGGTTTTGTGCTCTCTTCTGGGACAATCCGCCCCTGGATAGCACACACTCACCCATCCAGATGGGATTCCTTAGCAACTAAACAGGGCCACCCGGTAGCCCAATGATCTGGTGACAAAAGGATGAACGGAGCAACGGGGGGCGGTATCCAGAAGAGCACAGGAAGCCTGGCGCAGGAGCTGAAGGTGCCTGGGCTCCCTTACAGGGGACCCTGAGGCCTGCCCTGTAGGCAGGCACTCACTGCTCTGGGTGGGTAGCCTTAGTGTAGGAGCTTAAAACTGTTCTTGAGCACTGGTCCTAGCATACAGCAGGGCAGGGTTGGGGAGGGGTGCTGGGGGGCTGGGTCGTGCAAAAGAAAGAGAGCCCTGCAGAAGGAGCTGGGAGAGGGGAGTTTGTGCTCTCTTCTGGGACAATCCGCCCCTGGATAGCACACACTCACCAGTCCAGTTGGGATTCCCCAGCAACTAAACAGGGCCACCCGGTAGCCCAATGATCCGGTGAGAAAAGGATGAATGGGGGCGGTATCCAGAAGAGCACAGGAGAGCCTGGCCCATGCAGGAGCTGAAGGTGCCCTGGCTCCCTTACAGGGGACCCTGAGGCCTGCCCAGTAGGCAGGCACTCACCGCTCTGGGTGGGTAGCCTTAGTGTCAAGATGATAGGTTTTGATATCATCCATTGAAGGGTAAATTTGGTTCTTAAAAAAATAATACTATCCTGAGTGAGGTAACACAGACCCAAAAAGATGAACATGGGATGTACTCACTCATAATTGGTTTCTAGCCACAAATAAAGG
>NW_004949162.1:1132266-1151884 GCF_000317375.1 Microtus ochrogaster
GCCACCACTGCCCGGTTTACTACAGGGTTTCTCTGTGGCTTTAGAGACTGTCCTGGAAATACCTCTTGTACACCATGCTGGTCTGAAACTCACAGAGATCCTCCTGCCTCGGCCTCCTAAATGCAGAATGCTGAGATTAATGGTGTGAACCACCATCACCTGGCTTTCTAATTCTTATACTGCTGACTTGATGTTTATTTTAGCTTTGAAAAATAGTACTTTACTATACTACTTTGAAAAGTAGTACTTTATACTATATTATATAGTATAAGTGTTATTCAAGAAATGAGACTTTGTTTCAGGTTGTTCTGAAATATCTGAAATATATTCTGTATCCTTTGGGAGTTTATCACTGTCTTCAAAAGAAAATACATAAAATATTTTTCAAGTGTAATAAAATGATACTACTTTGAAATCACAAAAAAAAAATAATCACTACCATGTTCTATTCTCAGAACTCTAAGTAACTACTAGTTTAAGAAAATTAGTCTTTGTGCATTTAACCCTGAAGGGGAATGAGATAAGTTAGGAAGACTTTATTTTTTTACAAATGAGCATACCTGTATAAAATCATGCAGAAGTCTGAACTAAAGTAAAGAACACAGACATAAAACAAAAGTGTTAATACCTTAATTTGCTTTGTCTACACAAGGAGAAAATCAATACTTTCTGGCAAACATAGCTTCTGATTGCCTGTAATAGAAGTATCTGTTCAATAAAAAGCAATAATGTAGAAAAATAGAAGTTTTTGGTATTTGATGAAGACTTTTTTCTTACTTCTTCCCAAGGCATCATGTAAGAAACCAGTCCAGAATATTTCAGACTTTACAAATTAAGGAATTTCTCCCATCCTTTCTTATCCTCCCTCCATAAACCTGTTTCTAAAGATACCATACAAGCAATTGACAATGATGCACTGAGGCTCCCATCCAACATTCCTAACTCATTTGTGTAAGTAGGACTCTCTATATTACATAACATATTGAGAAGACTTTAGGGAGGTTAATATCACTTATTCTAACTAAAAAGATTAATATTCCATATGAGGAGAGACAAGACAAGGAGAACTTGGACTTAGTTTCAAAAGAACCAAGCAATCACATCCTGAATTGGGACATGCAACTATGTTGTCAATCTCCAAACTCTCTGACTGGCTGATAAGTGGAAATGGGCCTGCATTTTTTGGAATTTGCAATTCTTTTGAGTGCTCATCTTGTAAGAGGTCTTCTCACTTAAACACTCCTAAATAAAACAGGCATACACAATTTCCTGTGGCCCAGCTGGATGGAATGAAAGCTATGTGACACCTGGTACCCCAAAGCATGGGCAGGAAGGCGAGGGCAGGGGGCCAGGCAGCATGACTAATATGAATAGGTATGTGGTGGGAAATGAGAGAGGAAAAGAGTGGTATTGTTTATACACTGTAGAAAGAAGCAGAACTGGAGATGTGAAGGCATTTAAGAAGGGGTCGATATGGATGGCTTATGCTGCCACATGGGGGACATATGATGTCTCGGCCTGTGCTGATTATAAAGGTCTTGGTGATATCTAGGTCCAAGGTGTGGCTGAGAAACATATCTGTATCCATGGTCATGCTGTAGCCAGGGTCTATGTTCATGTCTCTTGCTTGTGACACCACTTAATGCCATAAAGAGGTCTATAGTTTGGGTCACCACAGAAGGACAGACTGATATATGAAGGTCATGGTGCCACTGGGTCCATAGTAATCTGAGTGCCCTGTTCTGCCAACTGAGGCCATGGGGATATCCGAAACAGAGCTATAGCCAGGGACCAGTCTGGTTCCATGGCCCAACTGTTCTGTAGCAGTAGTCTATGATGATGTCTCACTCTTTGTATTACAACCAAAATCTGTACAGATTCCTAGGATCTAGGACACCATGTTAGGCCATGTCAGTGTCCAAGGGCCACACTGAAATTACCTGGCGTGAGTTGGAACAAAACACTGAACTTACAACAAACTCGCTTAGGAGTTTATTAGAGGGGACCTGCACAGGCCTGGGAAGTCAGTGTGTAGAGATAGAGGAGGATGGTGCGTCATGTGCACAGGAGGTTGACGTGGCTAAGTCATACACAGATGACGGGGCTCATGCATGCACTCAGGGCTTAGCTGACTCTTGTGTGGATGATGCAACCATGCATGCGTGCAAGGGCTTAACTAAGTCATACGTGGATCACGCGGGGCTCTTTAACATCCCCGGTAGGCATTAGGCACTTTTGTCTGAGGGCTTGTCTGCACCTGCACGACCCCTAGAACCTGGGAAGCATCAGCCTTATGTGGCTGAAATCATTGGACACATCACAGCGGCCATATTGGTCTAAGTGGCCTGTCCTACCACTCATAGCTATGGTGATGCCCAGGCTTGCAGCAGAGGATCATGTGTGGGCCTGTTTTCCTACTGTAGCCGGTGTCTTTGTTGATGCCTGTAGCCCACCAGGGGCCAAGTGAGAGTTGGCCCCAGTGGCCTGGGTACTAGAGAACTTGTCCCACCCCTCACTGGCCACCTCAACTAAAGAGATCCCCATCCCACAACTGGCCCTAGTGATGTGTGTGCAGAGGAGTTGGCCCAGATCTTTGATGGTATTGGGAAAACTGTTCCCCATAGCCAGCTGCACCAATAAGATAGCCAGTCCTGCATGTCAATGAACTGGATTCGGTGGCATAGTCACAGGAGGGATGGCTCTGACCCTTGCCTGAGGGTCCCTTTGGAATCCCAGACTGAACAACTGAGCTACAACCCAGGCACATATCCAGGGCTTTTAGTTGGCCCACCCCAACATCTATTCCATCTACGACCTGCTGGAATGAGTAAAGGGACTGGCCTTGAGGAACCATAGATCGGGATTTCTTCAACTCAGGGCAAGAGCAGTATATCCAAGAGGAGTTATAGTGAGGGTACAGTACTGATGATGTACCAGAAATTAGAGGCCTTAACCAAGACTAACAACTCATTGAAATGAACATTTTCAAGTAAAACTTTTTGGATGAAAGGTTATGCTACATGTCATGCTGCAGCTCCCAGGGCCACCATGACAAAAGCATATATGATGGAAAGGCAGGAAAATGGAGGAGCAGAATGTTTTTGCTGTTTAATCTTTTCTTTTTTGGGAAGGGAGTATACAAGGGTGGATGGCAGATGTGGAAGAAAAGGGGTTGACAATGTGAAACTACTAAAGAATCAAATTTTAAAATTATGTTTAAAAAAGCATAAACAAAATATAAAAACTTACAATACAAGTTTTCATGCTAATGATGAAAATCTCACAAGACCACCCCTAGATGAAGAGCTACAGGCAATTAATATCTCATGAGATATGGATAATCAGTCTTCTTCGGTGATTAGCTCACTGATAGGCTATCAAATCCCAAGCAGTCATCCCTAATCACATGCATACAAGGGACACTAAATAAACTCAGCAAACTGTGTGTGTGTGTGTGTGTGTGTGTGCGCGCGCATGTGCGCGCGCGTATGTGTGTATGTGTATCTCAACAGGTTCATGTTCTAATTTTTACAATAGCATCCTAGTGAGAAAATGACACTCTATGGGTAACATTAGTAAATAAAAGTGGGAGTATATAAATCAAATTTTACTTTATTTTGAAATATTTAAGTACAAGGGATTTTAAAGATGGTAGTAAAAAGGGTGAGGAATGACCAATGGTATCCTGTGAAGAGTATTTACTTTCTATATAAAAGTTCACAAATTTTACATGGGAGGAGTTGGAAGAAAATGGGGTATGATAAATATACTACATGAATTAGAAAAACAAATGTGAACTTCTAAAAGATAATTAAAATTTCAAAAGAGAAGAATATTCCCATTTTTCCCATACTTGGCTTAAATGACCTGCCTCTGAAATTTTATACAGATGTAGAGTAAAACATTAAATAATACCAGTAGCCCTCCATCTCTTCTCAAAGTAACTATATTTATTTACAACAGAGTAGAGAAAACCTCCAGTCCAAGAAAAAGTTGTATTGTAAGATATTTGTTAGTAGAATGAATGATAAAACCTCAATTACAGGCAAAGTAGTTTGCTGGGAATAATCAGTGAAGAAAATAACTAGGATTGTCTGTATAGAATTAGAGTAACAAATCTTGTCAGTTACTCTATATTGAGCAATAGAAGAAGACTGAATACTTCAATACTAAAGACTAGTTGCAACATTATTTGGCTAGTAGGTAGAGGGCTTTATAGCTTAGGATTCCTTGTCAATAAAAGAGCAATCACCTGGCAATTTTGTAAGGTTTAACAGCCAAATATGCCTAATAGACACTTAAAAGAAACATCTCAGCCCACATCCATTATGCCTGTGTATATCCAAAGCTTTGCTTGTAGAAAAGCAATATTAAACATCTGAACTAAAGTTCTTTGCAATGCTGAAATTTCATTGATGATTCTGAAGAGTGACTTTAAAATTTTGTGAGGATTGAAAACTGGAATGCTGTATATCCAGAATCAATTTATCTCGGATTAAAATTATGTTAACCGATGTGGTAGCAGAGAGACACTTCCATAATAATTAAGGAAACTCCCTGGGTAGTTTCTGATACCCTTTAAGGAACATTGCTCATGCAAAGCCCAACTGATCCTTATTTATTTATTTTTTTAAAAGAACTCCAGGAAAAGCAAGTATGAAACAGTTAAATTTTACAAAAAGACATTTTAAACAAATTTATGCAATGGGGTTAAAAGAAAAGAGGGACTCATAAAAAGAACACAATAAACCCAAGTGTTTGAGGACTTCTCAAAGAATCGTGAATGTCTTTAACAGTAAATAAAATATACTGCTTTAAAGTGGCTTCTGAAGTTACTATCTCAAAAACTTGCAAAAAGAAACTTTAAAAAAGTAAATGATGTCATAAGATTGTTCCTGGTGTGTGTTCAACTTGATAATGTTGAAAGCTAAAACCGTAGCTTGCGAGACTTTTGGAAAGAGTTAAGATGCATATACCATAATCAAGGGCTAATTCTTGTTTGTGAAACTCCCAGAAAGTATCTCAGAAAGGAATATGAAATACTGGAAAGTTCTAAGTCTTAAGCATGTTTAATTGCTATGCCATATTTAAAATATATGTAAAAAAGAAATAATATCTTTATGTCAGCAATCTTTCAAACAAATGTTGTTAATTGTACTGTAATTAAACAAGATTCATTCCTTCTTCTTATGAATCCTTACTTTTCTTGTCTTGCTATCCTACCTCAATTTGTCACTCTAATAGGAATTTATCATAATCCTGTGCATCAATCTGACATAATATCAACTTGATTAACAGGTAAAGCCTTGACAAATGTAGCTATTAGCTGTCGCTGACACAAATTAAAAATATTATGAAATATCATCTGAAACTTATACCAGAAACTTCAACACTTTTCTAAAATTCTGATATCTCCAATAATGAATTTGGGGAATGCATGAATTTATGACATTTATTTGTTCCTGTTTGTTTATTTCTTTGGTTCTGTGATTATAAAACAACAACAACCAAACAATAATAAAAACATTATGTCATCATTTCCAAGTGTAGTATTTCATTTTATGTAACCAGAACCCATGGGTCTAGAAAAATGATCAATTAGATTTTGCTCAGAATAAATAATACCTTATTGTTTTGGAGGTTAAGTGTTGTATCTTTAAAAATATAGCTTTCAAATCTAGCAGCCTTTCAGGCCACACAATAAATAGCCTTTTCCATTTCACAGAAACCAAGGGGCTCCCTGTTGATACATTCTAGGTGAATACCTAGCGAGAAGACTCCCACTTGCTACAATCTCTCATTTGGGGAAGTGATTTCATATCAAAGATGGTGTTTTAGTTACTTTTCTACTGCTGTGTTAAAGTAATATGACCAAAACAGAATTTAAGGAAGAAAGAATTTATTATGCCTTATGGTTCCAGAGGGATAGAGTATCATGATGTGAAAACAATGACATGGGGACAGGAACAAGTATCTGAAGTGATCATATTTCATCCACTCACAGAAACTAAAGAGACAGAAGAAAAAGTGGGATTTGTTTATTAACCCTCAAAAACTGTGACATACTTCCTCAAAAAGGCTCAACCATCTAAATATCTATAACTTTCTCAAATAGCACTATCAACTGGCAAACGTGTTCAAATGCATTAGCCTGTAGGGAAAATCTCATTGAAACCAGAGGGTATTGAAGATAACATGTACTCTTTACCACTTCTTTCCCTACCTCCATCTAGGGAATCAGAGACTCTGTCTAGAATCTTATACTTGAAAATCTCCCTGCAAACATGACCAAAAAAGCCTGGTTTGTATCTTATCTAGGACTTTTCATAAACTCCTAGCAAGTAGAAACCTCAAAGCTTTTTTTTTTACCTTCTCTTTTGTCAGTTATCTCGCCACTATTAGAAGTATATAAAAGTTAGGAATTTCCTTTATTTCACCAGTTTTATTTCCTGTAATAGCTTTTCCAATTCTAATTTAGAATATGTAAATCTGAAGAGATGATTCAGTTGTAACTGGAATTATTGCTCTGACTGAGAATCAAGTTTCAGTACCAAGAAACCACACTGTGATTTACAATCTTATATAACATGAGTTTGAGGAGATCTGATGCTCTTTCAGCCTCTATACAATAACATACACATGGTATATAAAGATAAAAATATATATTATGCAGCAGATGTGAAAAGAAATATATAGAGACTATACTAACATAAGGCAAAATAAAAGGTAAAAAGAATTATTAAGTTAAAGAAAAGACAATTTAAAATGACAAATTGTTGAGGATTCAAGAAATACAGTAACTACAAACATGCATACCTATTTTAATGCTAATGGAATTTTCCTAATAGAAAATAACAAGCTAATTTTGAAATATATTTAGAAATATAATTGACATAAAATAACCAAAACAATAGTAAAAAATAAGGATAAAGTAGAAATACCTTATCTTACCATCTTCAGAAACACAAATCAAATTATATGATTATGTTATAGCTGTATAACAAAAATTATATAATTAAGATATAATTGAAACTCAAAAATCTCATGCACCTATATCTATCTAATTTTCATTAGACAATCATGTTATTTAATGAAGATAACGTCTTCAAGGCTAACAGGGAAATGTAGAGT
Source organism: Microtus ochrogaster (assembly GCF_000317375.1). Lineage (NCBI taxonomy): Eukaryota > Metazoa > Chordata > Mammalia > Rodentia > Cricetidae > Microtus > Microtus ochrogaster. The sequence goes on from NW_004949162.1 coordinate 1,139,398, forward strand.
TTATAAAGGAATGTTTAGTCTGTCTTTAGTGAGAGAATACTTTCTAGGAAAATTATTCATATTCCAGACAACATTATGAAAGTTCTGAAGATAGATTCACTCATTTATTAGTTTCAAAAATGGGTAAGTCTCAAACCAAATGGCTAATACGTAGCCTATTGTATGTACTTGAAGTAAGAGTGTTTTTGGTTCTCAGGTAGTACAAGCAGGGAAAGATTAGTTGATGTATATCCATCATACTCCATGTATCCTGTGTAATCACTATTATGTTTTGTTTTATCAGTGGAAACTTTTTAACTCTTTTGAGGAACTTAGGACTACAAAATTTCAGCAGGGAATCTGATAGTTCTTATTAGGATGGGGAGCATGACTTGGGTTCTGTTTTAACATGACAATTGTTCTGATTTAACAATACATACTTGTAATGGCAGGTTTCTCTGTACAGGAAGACTTCTCTTAAAGGAGCCACCAGCAAACAGAGCAAAATGCTGCATTAAACTCTGTGGATTTTTGGTGTTTTTTTTCTAGAAATCCTTTTCAAGCTTTCTCAGGTTTTACACGGATATAGTTGACCATGTTGGAGTGCCAATTTGTTGAAGGAGGCAGCTTTTTAAATCTCTGGACTCTTTTCCAGCTCACAAGCTACCAATAGAAGGTGGCCACAGCAGTATTAGGAATAGAGAGCTTCTCCAGTAGTACTCAAGAGCACCTCCTCTCTGGGATCCACATCCCAGCCCACAACAGAGCAGATGACTCTTCCTCTATTAGAGGCCACATAGGCACAAGGAACACTTGCTATAATGGAGACTATGATAGTATTAGAAATATCAGGAACATCAGATACCTGGAACCCAAGAGACCACACTGGTATTCAGAACTCCTGAGGTTTCACCAGTTTACAGAACTCCAAAATCTTAGAAGGAAAGAAAGCATTCAAAAATTCCATATGACAAGCAGACTACCAATCCCCTGGTGAAGATCTACTACTGGAACAGAAGAGTTAATAGTCATAAGAACCACAGGCCACTCAGGGAAGAAGACCAGAGAGGAAACAGAAAAAGGGGGGAAACATTCAAAAAGCATCCATCCAACAAAGTTAAATCCAGAAGTCAACAAATAAACTGATAGTGCTCCCAAACCCAGATGACTAGATACCAGTGTAAAGACTAATCAGCAATACTCAGAGTCCAGCTATCCTATTACAGATTGCCTTGTATATTCCAATACAGCTGAAGCAGAAGAACATGACCTTAAATACAGTCATATGAATATGATAGAAACCTGTAAAGAGGAAATGAGCAAATATCTTTTTGTTTACTGTCTGACTTATTTTTTTTATTTCATTTAAAACAAAACAAAGCAAATTATCTTTTCAATTTACATACCATCCCAGTTCCCTTTCCAGCTCCTCCTCCCATTCCCTCCACCTCTCCCCACACCCCATTCCCCATTCATGATGGGGACCAGCCTCTGCAGAGAAGTGGGTCTTGTATCTGGGATGTCTGGAAGGCAAAATGAGTACACGAACACAGGATTCTTATGCAAGCTGACAGGCTATCAGCTGAAGGGCAAGGTCTTCTTCTTCTTCTTCTTCTTCTTCTTCTTCTTCTTCTTCTTCTTCTTCTTCTTCTTCTTCTTCTTCTTCTTCTTCTTCTTCTTCTTCCTTCTACTACTTTCTTCTTTTTCCCAGAGCTACAAACTTCAGTCTTTTCTTGTAAATTTTACACAAAGGAAATGATTCATTTTTTCTTGCTACACATTAATCATTACATGGGCAACACAGTTCACAGGAAGTATAAAGATTCTTTAAATCAGAACACCATCATTCATTATGACATTTCCCCAGTTCCCAAGCCCCATGCTAGTCACTATATTCTTAATTTTAAGCTGAGTTAATCATAAAACAACTTCTAAGGATTTTACCTCAGAGGCTAACTGCTTGCAATTTACAGAAGCATCGTTCAGTGGGTTATACTCCATGGTTGTACCTTTCCCATTGTTGTTCCTCACAATTCAGATGTTGATTTTTAAGGTCATAGGCAGTCATCCCTAAAGCCATAAGTTTTTCAGAAACTTTATTCATTATAGCTAAGTTCTTTTTTGTTTCAGTATAATTTTTTGCCAAATTTTATAATCAGGAAAAAAAACAATTTCTGCATTTTCCCCAAATTTTTCCAATTCTTTTATTGGTCAGGTTTTTTCCCCATAATCTGCATTACAGCTTCAATGCCTGCCCACTCTAACAAATCAAGAAGACTCATATTATCATACAGCAATTCATATTTTCAGAAGCCACTGGTATGGAAAGAGAAAAAGGATATGAAGAACAAGTACATTCGTAGAATCTCCATGATCAGAATAATTCGTAACATTGTCAAGTGCATATGCAGATGCCATCAAGTAATTCTCCGGGAAGGTAGGTGTTTGCTCCTTGGCCCTCAAGTAACAAGTTCATTTAGCTGCCATTGGGTTGCCTGGAGTGAATTGCTTTCTGTATCTCAAAAACCACAGGTGGAGGAGATCTATGCTCCCCAGAGAAAATAAGGCACATTGATACAAGGAAGGACTAAGGCACTCCCCACCGTATCCAGGCTGAGTAAAGTATCCATCCAAAAAAAATGGGTTCCAAAAAGCCAATATAAGCAGCAAGGACAAATCATGGTCTCTCTACAAGTGACCCTACAGTCTGCCCCAGTAATACAACTATCACCCACATTCACAGGGTCTGTCTTGGTCCTTTGCTAGTTCCTTCCCTGTCTGCCTGGAATTGGTAAGCTCCCATTAGCTGAAGTAAGCTGTTTCAGTATCTCCAAAGTGGTCTTGACTTCTTTGCTTATATTCTCACTCCTCCCACTCTTCAACTGGACCTTGGGAGCTCAGCCTAGTGCTCTACTATGGGTCCCTGCCTATGTTTCCATCAGATACTGGATGAAGGTTCCATAGTGACATTTAAAATAGTCATTAATCTGACTATGAGGAAATGCCAGTTTGTGTATCATCTTTCCATTGCTTAGGGTCTTAGCTGGGGTCATCCCTGTGGATTTCTGGGAATTTCTCTAGTGTCAGACTTTTTGATAGGCCCATAATCTTTCCATCAATCAAAATATCTCTTTCCTTGCAACAAGTCTCTGTCTTTCCCACATTTCAAATATCCCTTTTTCTCACGTTCTTTTCCCCCTCCCCTTTTCCTCTCTTCCCTTCTCTCCCCACCCCCATGTTTCCCATTTTCTCAGGAGATATTGTCCCAATTTTCTCAGGGATGGTTTCCATTTCTCCTTCCCCATTGGGATCTATATATATATTTCTCTGTGGCTCACCTTGTTACTAATCTTCTCTAGGGTCATGAACCATATAGGCTTGTTATACTTTGATTTATAGCTAATATTCATTTATGAGTGCATATGATGCAAGTGGGTCTTCTTTCTACGTGTTGCTTTCATTGGTTTATTAATAAAGAAAACTGCTTGGCCAGAACATAGGTGGGTGAAGTAGACAGAACAGAATGCTGGGAAGAAGGGAAGTGAGGTAGACTCCATAGCTCTCCTCTCTGAGAATGATGCATGTTAGAATCTTCCCAGTAAACCACCACCTCGTGGTGCTACACACATTAATAGAAATGGGTTAGTCAAGATGTGAGAGTTAGCCAGTAAGAGGATAGAGCTAATGAGCCAAGCAGTGTTTAAATGAATACAATTTGTGTGTTGTTATTTCGGGTGTAAAGCTAGCCATGCGGGATCTGGGTGGGACGAAAAGCAGGCCTGCTCGCCTCATCACTACATGAATACATACTAAGTTCATATTTCTGAGTCTGGGTTACATTGCTCAAGATTTTGTTTTTCTAGTTATATCAATTTGCATGTAAAATTCAACATGTCATTGTATTTTAACACTGAGTAGTATTCCATTGTATAAACACACCACTTTTTATTCGTTTTTTGTTTGATGGGCATATAGGTTGTTTCCATGTTCTGGTTATTACACACAATGCTGCTATAAACATAATTAAACAAATGTAGTTATAGTATTATTGAGAATCCTTTGGGTATATGCCCAATAGTGGTGTTGCTGGGTCCTGAGGTAGATTGATTCCAAATTTTTTGAGATAGTACCATACTGATTTCCAGATTGGCTGTGCAAGTTAGAATTCCCACCAGCAATAGACAAGTGTTTCCCATACTCCACATCCTCTCCAACATAAGCTATTATTGGTGTTTTTGATCTCAGCCATTCTGACATGTGTTAGATGGTATCTCAGAGTCATTTTGATTTGCATTTCCCTGATGGTCAAGGATGTTGAACATTTCCTTAAGTGTCTTTTGACCATTTGAGTATTTTGTGTTGTGAATTTTCTGTTTAATTCTGTATTACATTTTTTTAATTTGATTATTTGCAAATTGGATGTTTAATTTATTAAGTTGTTTATATATTTTTGATATCATTCCTCTGTCTGTTGTTGTATTGGTGAAGATCCTTTCTCATTTAATAGGCAGCTTTTGTCTTGTTGACTGTGTACTTTGCTTTCCAGAAGATTTTAAGTTTTCGGAGGTCCCATTTATTTATTGTTGGTCTCAGTGTCTCTACTACTGCTGTTACATTTAAGAAGTTATCTCTTGTGTTCATGCATTGAAGGCTACTTCCCACTTTCTCTTCTATCAGGTTCCGTGTGCTCAGATTCATATTGAGGTCTTTAATCTATTTGGACTTGAGTGTTGTGCATGGAGATAGATATGGATCTAAATGCATTCTTCTACACAATGACATTCAGTTATGCCAGTACCATTTGTTAATGATTCTTTCTTTTCTCCATTGTATAATCTTAGCTTCTTTGTCAAAAATCACATCTTCAGAAGTGTGTGGATTAATATCAAGGCTTTGATTCTATTCCATTGGTCAACTTGTCTGTTTTTATGCAATATCAAATTGTTTTCATTACTATAGCTCTATAATAGAGCTTGATGTCAGGAATGGCAATGTCTCTGGAAGTTTCTTTATTGTACAGGATTGTTACAGCTATCCTAGATTTTTACTTATATGAAGATGGTTGTTGTTGTTTTCAGTTTGTGAAGAATTGTGTTGGAATTTTGATGGAGATTGCATAGAATGTATAGATTGCTTTTTGTAGAACTGCCATTTTTATCATGTTGATTCTACTTATCCAAGAGCATAGGAGATCTTTCCATTTTCTGTTATCTTCTTTAATTTCTTTTTTCAAACATTTAAATTTCTTGTTGAAGAGGTCTTTCACTTATTTAATTAGTATTGCCCCAAGATATTTTACGTTACCTGTCACTACTGTGAAGGGTGATGTTTCTTTGATTTCTTTCTCAGCTTCTCTATCATTTGTATATAGGAGGGCTACTGATTTTTTTGAGTTGATCTTGTATCCTGAAACATTACTAAAGGTATTTAACAGCTGTAGGAGTTTTGGGGGTTACTTATGCTATCATATCATCTGCAAATAGCAAAAGTTTGACTTCCTCAAACTTTCTCCTTTTGTTGACTTATTGCTCTAGTCACAACTTGAAGAACTATGTTTAGTAGATACAGAGAGAGTGGATAGCATTGTCTTGTTCCTGATTATAGTGGAGTTGCTTTCACTTTCTCTTCATTTAATTTGATGGTGGCTGTCAGCTTACTATAGATTGTTTTTATTATTTTTAGATGTGTTCCCTATATTATTGATCTTTCCAAGTCCTTTATCATGAATGGATGATGGATGATGTCAAATTCTTTTCAGCATCTAAAGAGATGATTATTTGTTTTTTTTTTCTTTTAGTTTACTCTCGGATGAAGCCACCTTGATCATGGTGGATGATTTTTTTTTTGATATGTCCTTGAATTTAGAGTGTCAGTATTTTTTTTTGGGTATTTTTGTATCAGTGTTCATGAGAAAGATTGGTCAGTATGTTGTTGTTGTTGTTTTTTTTTTTTTTTTTTTTTTTTTTTTTCTGGGTTTTTTGCCACTTTGGTATCAGGGTAACTGTAGGCTTATGAAAAGAGGTTGGCCATGTTCCTTCTGTTTCTATTATGTGAGACACATTGATGAGTATACATATTAGCTTTTCTTTGAAGTTTTGTTAGAATCCTGAACTAAACTGGCCCTGAGATTTTTATTTTATTTTTTTTTTTGCTTGGAAGGCTTGCAGGCTTTTGATGACTGCTTCTATTTCCTCCCCGGTGATGCCTATTTAAATTGTTCACTAGTCTTGTTTTAATTTTGGTATGTGTTACCTATCCAGAAAATTGTCCATTTCTTTTACATTTTCAAATTTGTGGAGTAGATCTCTTTTTACTATGACCTAATGATTCTCTGAATTTTTTGGTGTCTCTTATAAGAACTAGCTCTTATAGACCAGGCTGGTCTCAAACTCACAGAGATCCGCCTGCCTCTGCCTCCCGACTGCTGGGATTAAAGGCATGCGCCACCACCGCCCGGCTTCATTGATTCTTTATATAGTTTTCTGTGTTTCTATTTTATTGATTTCAGCTCTCAATTTGATTATTTTCTGTCATCTTCTCCTCTTGGATGAGTCTGTTTCTTTTTGTTCTAGAGCTTTCAGGTGAGTTGTTAATTGCTAGTATGACATTTCTCTACTATATTTATGTAGGCACTTAGTGTTAGAATATTTTCCTAAAGCAAGCTCTCTGCCAATGCAAAATCCTAATCAAGTCAAATCAAAAGAAACCAAATTAAGAAATATCCAGTTTTAATGGGAGTTCTGTGCTCTCAGGTGGCTCCAAAAGGCTGCAAATGCAACCACTGGGCGGGGGGGGGGGGGAGAGAACACATGTTCCTCTTTTGGGAGTTCATTTAAATGGGAGGGGTCAGGACCTGGCTTGCTGGGATTTGGAGTTCAGACCAATAGAACTCTCAGGCCTGGGGACTAGGATAGATAAAAGGGCTGGGACCTATGCTCCCAACTTAACACTTAGTGCTATGAACTGTCCTCTTAGCACTGCTTTCACAGGGTCCCATAGGTTTGGGTATGTTCTGCCTTCATTTTCATTGGATTCTAGGAAGTCTTTAATTTTTTTTCATTTTTTCCTTGATCCATCAGTTATTTAATTGGGCACTGTTTAATTTACACTAGTTTTTAGGCTTTCTGCAATTAATATTGGTGTTAAATTGTAACTTTAAACCATGGTGATCTGATAAATTACTGGTGGTAACTCCATCTTTTTGCATGTGTTGAGGTTTTATTTGTTACCAAGTATGTGGTCAGTTCTAGAGAAGGTTCCATGAGGTGCTGAGAAGAAGGTATATTCTTTTGTATTTTTGTGGAATATTCTATAGATGTCTATTAAATCCATTTGATCCATGACATCTGTTAGTTCTCTTATTTCTTTGTAAAGTTTCTATCTGTTTGACCTTTCCATTGGGGACATTGGGGTGTTCAAGTCTCCTATTATTAGTGTGTGGGGTTTGATGTGCGATTTAAACTTAAGTAATGTTCCTTTTACATATGTGGGTGCTCTTCTATTTGGGACATAGATGTTCAGGTTTGAGACTTAATCTTGATGGATTGTGTCTGTTTGAGTATGAAGTGTCCCTCTCCATCTCTTCTAATTGATTTTAGCTTGAAATCTATTATGTGAGATATTAGAATAGTTGCAACTGCTTGTTTTTTAGGTTTATTTGATTGGAAAATTTTTCCTAAACCTTTACCCTGAAGTAATGTCTGTTTTTGAGGTTGAGGTGTATTTCTTGTACACAGCAGAAGGATGGATTCTGCTTTTGTGCCCATTCTCTTAGCCTGTGTCTTTTTATAGGTGAATTGAGTCAATTGATTATAAGAGGTATTAATGACCAATGATTGTTAATTCCTGTTATTTTCTGGTGCTAGTGTTTGTGTGTTTTCCTTCTGGTGTGAGTTTATCTATTGTCTGTGTTTTTGTGAGTGCATGTAGCTTTCTTGGCTTGGAGTTTTTCTTCTAGTATTTTCTGTAGGGCTGGGTTTGTGGATAGGTATTGTTTAAATTTGTTTTTGTTGTTGAATATCTTGTTTTCTCCATAGATGGTGTTTGAAAGCTTGCATCCATGTTTTTTTTAAGTCTGAAGCACATCTGAACAGGATCTTCTGGTTTTCATGGTTTCAATTGAGAAGTCAGGTGTAATTCTGATAGGTCTGCCTTTATAAGTTACTTGACCTTTTTTCTTTTCAGACCTTATTATTATTTCTTTATTCTGCATGTTTATCATTTTGATTATCATATGGTGAGGGGACTTTTTATTTTTGTCCAGTATATTTGGTGTTCTACAAACTTTTTGTACCTTAATAGGAATATCCTTTGTTTGGGAAAGTTTTTTTTCTAAGATTTTGTTGAATATATTTTCTGTGTTTTTGAGCTGAATTTCTTCACCTTCTTCTATCTCTGTTATTTTTAAGTTTGGTGCTTTCATTGTGCTCCATATTTCCTGTATGCTTTGTATTTAGAATTTGTTGGATTTAATGTTTTCTGTGACCGACGAATCTATTTCCTGTATAGTATCTTCAACACCTGAGATTTTTTCTTTCATCACTTGTGTTCTATTGGTTATCCTCATCCCTTTATTTTCTCTTAATTTACCCAGGTTTTTTCCCCAAAATTCCCTCAGTTTGTGTTTTCTTTATTGCCTCCATTTCAGTCTTCAAGTCTTGAACACTTTGTACTGTTTTCTTTATCTGTTTGATTGCTTTTTCTTGGTTTTCCTGGGTTTCTTTAAGACAGTTATTGATTTCTTCCAATTTTTTCTTTGTCTTTTTCTCCATTTCTTTAAGTGAATTTTTCATTTCCTCTTTAAAGGTCTCCAGCATCCTCATGAATTTACGTTAAAATCACTTTCTTTTGTTTCTTCTGTTAGGATGATCAAGTCTCCCTATTTTATGATCACTGAGTTCTGGTGTTATCATGTTGCTGTTTAGGTTGTTGAATGAATTCTTATATTGGCACCTACCCATGATTTCTTCCAATTGGTGCTGGTGACATTTTTTGCATTTTGGTCCATTTCTTGCAGTTGCTGTCTGTATCTTTGGGAGCTGTTCTTGGTCTAGCTGTCACTGTCTGTGTCTCAGGGAGCCACTGAGTTCTCCCTTGACCTGCTCTCTTGTTGCACTCTTGTGGATTGCTTAATTGGTTCAATCTCTTGGTCCACTCTGTGCAGTCAAAGCCTGTGCTTCAGAGCTCCTCTCTTGGTCATTTCTGTGAAGTACTAGCCTGTGTTTCAGAGTTGCTCTTAGATCTTTGGAGATAGGAGGATTTGGGGTAGAGTAGGACTTGGAGTTTAGAGGGTCTGACTAATGATATGGGGATGTTGGAGCAGCCTACCAGAAGGAAGCTTGCCTGTTGGCTCAAGCAAATCTCTTTAAAAAAAATCAAGGAAAACAGAAACAGAAGAAAATTAATTAAAACATTCAAGACATGAAAATTGAAATGAAAACAATAAATAAAACAATAACTTAGGAAATCCTGGAGATGGAAATACAGGTACAGTGAACAAAAACTACTGATGTAAATATCACCAAGAGAATAAAAGAGATGGAAGAGAGAATTTCAGGTGTAGAAGATATTGATACAGCATGCAAATAAAATATTAAATCTAAAAAGTTCCTGATACAAAACACCCAGGAAATCTGGGATCCTATGAGAATATCAAACCCAAGAATAATAGGAATAGAAGAAGATTTTCAGTTCAACAGCCAAGAAAATATATTCAACAAAATCACAGAAGAAAACTTTTCTGACCTAATGAAGGAGGTGCCTACAAAGGTACAAATACCTTACATAAAACCAATAGATTGGACCAGAAAAGAAATCCTCCCTCCACACAACATAATAATCACAACACTAGCAAAGAAAAATTATTAAAGCAGAAAGGAAAAAGGCCAAGTAACATATAAAGGTCGATCTATTAGAATCACACCCAAATTCTAAATGGAAATCAGAAAAACCAAAAGGGCCTGGATAGATGTCATTCATACTCTAGGATACAACAGATTCCATACTATGATATACAGCAAAACTTTCAGTCACCATATACAGAGAAAACAAGATATTCGTTGAAAAATAAAATTTAAACAGTATCTATCAAGAAGTCTAACATCACAGAAGTTTCTACATGGAAAATTCCAACCTAAAAATGATAACTACACTCCTGAAAACACAGGAAATAATGTCACACTAGCAAAATCAAAAGATCAGAAATATATGCACACAGATAAAGACACACACACACATATACACACACAATCACCATCACCACAACAAAAAAATCCTGCAATTAGAAATCATTGTTCAGTAATATCTGCCGTTATTGATTTACTCAATATTCCAATAAAAAGACACAGACTAACAGAATGGGTGTGAAAATAGAATATATCATTTTGCTGGATACAAGAAACATAACTCAACATCAAAGACAGGCATTACAACAGGGTAGAGGATTGGACAAAGATGTTCAAGCAAATGGACCCACGAATCAAACTGTTGTAGCTAATCTAATGTCTGACAAAAAAGACCTTCAATCAAAATTTATCAAAAGAGGCAGGGAAGGACACTTCATACACATCAAAGGAAAAATCCACTTAAATGACATTTCAATTCTCAATATATACAGCTAAAACAAGTACATTCATGCTTGTAAATAAAATATTACTAAAGCTAAATTATGTATATATCCTCACACAGTGATGATAGGAGACTTCAGTACCCTGTTTTTTTCCAATGGACAGATGATCCAGACAAAAAGTAAACAGAGAAATACTGGAGTTAATAGAAGTTATGAACCAAATGGATATGGCAAATATCCATAGAACATATCACCCAAACACAAAAGTATACACTTTCTTTTTAGTACATCATAGAACATTATCCAAAACTGACCATGTATTTGGTCATAAACCTTGTCTTAACAGACACAAGAAAATTGAAGTAACTGCCTGCATCATATCAGACAATCATGAAATAAAATTGCATTTCAACAACAGAATTCACAGAAAGCCTACCAACTCATGGAAACTGAATAAATCTTTACTAAATAATATATGTGTCAAGGAAGAAATAAAGGAAATGAAATTTTCAAGAAGTCAAAAAAAAATGAATGCACAACCTAGCCATTTTGAGACACAAAGAAAATGGCGCTAAGAGGAAAGTTCATAGCCCTAAATACCTTCAGAAATAATTTGGAGAGGTCTCAGAATAATGGTTTAACTTGTCACCTGAAAACTGTAGAACAAAAAGAAACAAGTACACCCAAAAGAAGTATATGGCGGGAAATAATCAAACTGTGGGCTGAAATCAATAAAATAGAAATGTAGAGCACAATATAGATAACCAATAAAATAAAGAGTTAATCATTTGAGAAAATCAATAAGATAGCCAAACCCATATCCAACCTAACTGAAAGGAATGGAGAGAATATCTAAATTAATAAACTCAGAAACAAAGAGGGGGGCAAAACAACAGAAACAAAAGAAATTCAAAGTATTATTAGGTCATACTTGGAAAACCTATACTCCACAAAATTGGAAAATCTAAAAGAAATGGATAAGTTTCTTGACAGATACCACATACCAAACTAGGTAAATAACAAGAAAGACCTATTATCCCCAAGAAAATAAAAGTATTCATTAAAAGTCTCCCAATCAAAAAAAAAAAAAAGCCCAAAACGAGAAGATTTTAGAGCAGTCTACTAGACTTCCAAAGAAAAGCTAATGCCAATACTCTTCAAACAATTACACAAAATAGAAACAGAAGGAACTTTACATTCTGTCTATGAGATCACAAGCACCCTCATACACAAACCACATGAAGACTCAACAAAGAAAGAGCATTAGAAACCAATTTCTTTCATGAATGTTGGTGCAAAAATTCTCAAGAAAATAATCATGAACCAAATCCAAAAACACAATAAAAATATTACCCACCATGATCAAGTAGGCTTCATCACAGAGATACTGTGATGATTCATCACATAAAAATCTGTAAAGAAATTTACCATACAAACTGAATAAAAATGGTGACATGATAATCTGATTAGATGTTGAAAAATCCTCTGACAAAATCCAATGCCCATAAGTGAAAAAGTCTTATAGACATCAGGAATACAAGGGACATACATTAATAATAAAAGCAATATGGATTAAGCCTATAGTCAACATTAAATTAAATGGAGTGAAACTCAGAAAAAAATTTTAACTAAAGTCTGGACCAAGACAAGGCTTCCTACTCTTTTCAATAAAGTACATAATTTTCTAGCTAGACCAATAAGACAACTAAAAAACACCAAAGGGATACTAATTGTGAGGAAGAAGTCAAGTATTAGTCTTTGCAGATGCTAACATAGTATACATAAGTGACCCCAAAAATTATACCAGGAAATTTCTACAGTTGATAAGCATCTTCGGGAAAGTGGATGGATACAAGATTAAATTAAATAATCAACAACCTTCCTATATACAAACAACAAAGGGATTGAGAAAGAAATCAGAGAAACAATACCTTTCACAAT
>NW_004949162.1:1151984-1159575 GCF_000317375.1 Microtus ochrogaster
AAAAAAAACTAGTAGCCCTTCTATCTATAACTGATAATTAGGCAAAGGAAGCAATAAACTACAAATAATGTAAAATAACTTTGGGTAACTCTAAATAAACAAGTGAGAGACATGTATGACAAGGTCTCCAAGGCTTTGAAGAAAGAAATTTCAGAAGATATCAGAATTAGAAACATCTCCCATGCTCATGGATTGGAATGATTGAAATAACCTAGTAAAGATGGTTATTTTACCAAAAGCAATTTACAGATTGAATTCAATTCTCATTAAAATCCCACCACAATCCCTTATAGACCATGAAAGAACAATATTCAACTACCTATGCCAAAATGAAAAACCCAGAATAGCTAAAAAAAAATCCTGTACAATAAAAGAATAATTACAACTATCTTTCTCCCTGATTTCAAGCTCTACTTCTGGGATATAATGATAAAAACACATGTCTTGGGGGATAAAAACAGTCATGTGGAGAGAAGGAATCAAATCAGCAATATAATTATAAACGCATACACTTATGAAAACCTGATTTCCAACAAGTAAGCCAACATCTTCAAAGAAATGGCACTGGGATAACAGAGGTCTTTTGTTTAAGAATGTAAATAGATCTAAATCTATCACCCTGTTTGAAATAAAAAAAGACAAGACCTTGTGGATCAAAGACCTCAAAATTAATCCAGATACCACTGAAGCTGATAGAAGAGAAAGTAGGAAATAGCCTTCACCACATAAACATATTAACACAGTAGACAACTTCCCAAAGAGAAGACAAGTAATGCAAACACTAAGTTCAGTAATTAATAAATAAGAAAAGGAGTATCATGAAACTGAAAACCATCTGTAAGGCAAAGGGGGCTGTTAATAGGACAAAATGGCAGCCCACAAAATGGTCTTCATCAAGCCTAGATCACCCGAGAGAGGTCTCATTTCTAAAATATATAAATAAATCAAGAAACTAGGCATCAATAAACCGAACAATCCAGTTAAGAATGGTTTACATGTATAAACAGAATTCTCAACAGAAGAATCTCAAGTGGCTTTGAGAAATGTTCAACATCCTTAGCCATCAGTGAAATGCAAATCAAAATGATTCTGAGATACCATCTTACACCTGTCAGAATTGCTAAGATCAAAAACACAAGTGACAGCTCAAGCAGGAAAGGATGTGGAGAAAGGAAAACACTTCACCATGGACTGTGGGAGTGCAAACTTGTACAGCCACATTGCAAATCAATACGGAGGTTTTTCAGAAAATAGGAAATAGATCTGTAGGTTTTTTTTTCTATCTCTCTCTCTTTGGTGTCCTACCATGCAGTTTCCAAGTAAATACATGGATATTTATTCTTACTTATGAATGCCCAGCTTCAGCTTTCTTTGTTTCTAGCCAGCTTTTCTAACTTTTCTCTTTGACTACTCCCATTTCTATTTAACTACATTTTGGCTCTGGGCTTTGTACATTTCTTTATTCTATATATCTTTCTTTTTTCTTACTCCGTGGCAGACTGGGTGACAAGGTGGCTGAATCCTGGTGTCCTCTTCTCCTTCTCCTTTTCTTGCTTCTGGCTCTCTTCCATAGATTTCTCCTCCTATTTATTCTCTCTGCCCACCAACCCCATCTATTTCTCTCTCATGCCTAGATATTGGTCATTCATCTATTTATTGGACCAATCAGGTATTTTAGGCAGGCAAGTAACACAGTTTTATATAGTTAAACAAACGCAATATAAAAGAATGCACCATATCTTTGCATCATTAAATAAGTATGCCACTGCAAAAACAAATGTGACACATCTTAAATTAATGTTCTATATCATAGGTCTACCGAAACACCCTGCTACATCACTCTTGTCCATATACCTAAAGGACATTTCACCACATCACAAGGTTTCTTCCTCAGCTATGTTCATATAAGCTTTATTCATTGTATTCAAAAAACTGGAAACAAACTAAATCTCAATTGATGAATGGATAAGAAATGGGGTGTATTTACACAACAGAAAATTACTCCACTGTTAAAAACAATAACATTCTAAATTGCAGGCAAATGAATGGAACAAGAAAAAAAAAACACCCTGAGAGAGGTAACTCACACCCAGAAGGACATACATTGTATGTTGATGGAGGAGGGTCATCTTTCTATCTGTTGTTTCATGGGTTAAGTAATAAAGAAACTGCTTGGCCTCAGATAGGACAAAAAATTAGGTAGGCAGAGTAGACAGAACAGAATGCTGGGAGAAAAAAGCTGAATCAAGGAGTCGCCATGATTCTCCCACTCCAGACAAATGCAGGTTAAGATCTTCTCTTTTAAGCCACCTCGTGGGCTACACACATTATTAGAAATGGACTAGTCCAGGTGTGAGAGTTAGCCAAGAAAAGGCTAGATATAATGGGCCAAGAGGTGTTTAAAAGAATACAGTTTCCATGTAATTATTGCGGGAAGAAGCTAGCCATGGGGGCAGCTGGGTGCCGGGGACGCAGCCCCGCCACTCATACTACAACAGAGTGGAGCTCTATCTGTTGTTTCATTGGTTAAGTAATAAAGAAACTGCTTGGCCTCAGATAGGACAAAAAATTAGGTAGGTGGAGTAGACAGAACAGAATGGGAGAAAGAAGCTGAATCAAAGAGTCGCCATGATTCTCCCACTCCAGGCAGACGCAGGTTAAGGTCATTCCTGCTAAGCCAGCTTGTGGGCTACACAGATTATTAGAAATGGGTTAGATCGATATGTAAGAGCTAGCCAATAAGAAACTGAAACTAATGGGCCAGGCAGTGTTTAAAAGAATACAGTTTCCGTGTAATTATTTCGGGTATAAAGCTAGCTGTGCGGGTGGCCGGGTGCCGGGAACACAGCCCCACCGCTCCTAACACAACAGTTTGTACTCATTTATAAGTTGAATATGTGCTGTAAAGTAAAGGATAATCATGCTACCACTGATCCAGAGAGGCTAATAACAAGGAGGGCTCAGTTGGGATGCTTGAATTTCCCTGGGAAGGGGAAATAACATAGTTTTTTATTTGTGGGTGGACTGGGGGTGGGTGTGGATAGGAACATGAGGGCTCAGGTGGGGATGATAAAGGAGATTACTTAAAGAGAAGATTGGAAAAGTGGGGGCATTTTGGGGTGAGGTTGAAACTTAGTGTGCAGGAAACTCCCAGAAATCTAAAAGGATAATCCCAGCGTAAAACACTAAGCAATAGTAGATGTGTAGTCTAAACTGACCATCTTCTCTGACTAGTAAAGACTTCCCAGTGGAGGCAATGGGGCAGCAGCCCAGCCACATAATATTCAACCTAAGAGCCTGACCCTACCTAAGGAGTGTGGAGGTTAATAGTGGCACAGAGATTGTTGAAGTGGCCAATCAATGCCTACTTGTCTAGCCTGAGACATATGCCAAGACGCCACTCCCCAACACTGTCTGGATAACCAGGACTCAGAGGCTCGATGGCCCAGAGACCTATTAGGGTAGACCCAAACAAGATTGGCAGAAAAATAGTCACTACAAAAATTCATATGGATATTACGCTACATTCACAGATTGGTGCCTAGTACAACTGTCATAAAAGAGTCTCTAAGCAGAAAAGGAGGGGAAAAGATATAGATACACCGCACCAAAACATTAGATGTTCTTGGGGAATCCTGTGAAAGGGGGATTGGAAAGACTCTCTATAATAGCCAGAGTGTTCAAGGATAACACGAGAAAACTCACAGAATCAATTAATGTGGGATCAAAGGGGCTCAGCAATTGAACTGACAGAGAGCCTGATGCGATTGACCTAGGCCTCCTGTTTATATGTTACAGTTGTATAGCTTGGCCTTTTGTGTGACTCATAAAAGTAGGAGCAGAGGCTGACTTTCACTCTTGCTAGTTTGGGAACCCTATTTCTCATTATGGGTTGCTTGGTCTTAATATGAAAGGAAATGTTTAGTCTTCCTGCAGCCTGATATGCCACGTTTTGTTGATATCTATTTAGAGTCCTACCCTTTTGCTGAATATAAACTAGAAACAAGGAGCAGTGGATGTGTGGGGAGCAGAGGGAAGGTGTGTAGATAGGGCCTGAGAGGAAAGGAAGGAGGAAAACTGATGTTGCAGTGTAAAATAAAATAAAGGCCCATTTTTTATGTATTTTCTTTCATTTATGGATTTTGAAACTGTATTTCTAATCACTGCAGCTGCATTTGCACACATGCAAGAAACCACAAATATATGGAGACTAGAGGAATTGAAACAAGCACAAAGGGAAAATCTGGAGAGAGGAGTAGAGGACAGAATAGGGTGAAGTGAGTTATGGAAAAGCACATGATATGCTTTAAAGAAACTATCAATATAAAGTTTAACACTATTACCTCACTCAGGGTTTTTATTGCTGGGACGAAACACCGTGATCAAAAAGCAAGTTGTGGAGAAAAGGGTTTATTTGACTTATACTTCTATATCGCTGCTCATTGTTGAAGGAAGTCAGTCAGAACAGGAATTCAAACAGGGCAGGTTCCTGGGAGCAGGAGATAAGCAGAAGTCATGTGTGCATGCAGCTTACTGACTTGCTTCTCATGGCTTACACAGTTTGCCTATGCAAAGCAGCAAGAGAGTCAGAGACAGTCTCTTTTCTCAGTGTTAGGAGTCCCACAAGAAGACCAAGCTACACTGTAATATATATGCAGAAGGTCTAGGTCAGTCACATGCAGGCTGTCTGGTTGCCAGTTCTGTCTCTGAGTCTTTAAGACCAGGTTAGTTGAATCTGTAGGTTTCCTTATAAAACTCAGGACCACCAGCTTAGGAAGGCACCACCCAAAATGGGATGATTCCATTGACTAATAATTGAGAAAGTGCCTTACAACTGGATCTCATGGAGGCATTTCCTCAACTAAGGCTCCTTGCTATCTGATCACTCTAGATTGTGTCAAGTTGACAACATAAAACCATCCAGTAAAATGTACAATGAATATTTGACAATGAAATTTTTCTGGCTCAATGAGTCAGCAACAAACCTAGATCAAAAAATTTTCTTTCAAGTCCCATATCTTTTATAGTCATAGTAAAAATGTGAAAATTTCTTGTGTCTCAATAATCTTATCTATAAAATGAAATAATAGCATGTGCCATCAAAAGACTGATATTGTTTCAACAAAATACAATGAGGTATCACATATCACAAACTGTTAAAAAATCATGTTCATTTCATTTGCACAAATTGCTTCCTCATTTTTTTCATGTTCTTCTTTTTTACCCTAGTTTTTCCTTTTTGTTTTTGTTTTCGAGAGAGTGCCTCTCAATAGCCTAGAATTCACTATGTAGTCAGGCTGGCTTTTACCTCATGTGAATACCACTGTTTTACATTTCTGTTGCTAGAATTACAGGCATTCCCTGCTACTCTTGACATCATAAACTACATAGAAATGATCAAGACAATGGAGGGTATAACAAGAATATTTTTTTAAATACTTCTTATAGCACAGTATCAAGTCCTTCATTAATATTTTGGGAAACAGAGCTGAGGTATTCAATTCCAAATGATTATTTGCTGTAAAAAATACATAGACTTTTTGCATATACAAATTCTGTTTCTCTTTTAATATTTTTTACTATTGAAATGTTTTTCTCTGCATATATAACAGTGGATACTCCTAAGCCTTTGATATTCTGACTTTGCATATTTACATTCCTTATGCTTCATGCTCTGATTTGCTTCACCACACAAAGTCACTGTGTCTCATCAATTAACACAGGCACCCAAATCTGCAGCTGTGAGTTTCTGATGACTATTGATTTCAGTGTGATACATTATTATTTTATAATAAATGTCATCTTTCATTACTTCAAATGTCCTCATGACATAATGTGACTTGAAAGATATGCAAATACCTTCTTCCCAGATATTTCTAATTAGATGCAAGTTTAGAGTGGGCAGGCACCTCCTAATTAGTTCTGAAGTAATCAGGAGAAATCACACTTGATTATAACCTGCAAGGTTGCTTCAGGAATTTCAGGGCCATCATTTACTACTATAGAAATTAATGGTGTCAAATCCTCAGCTTTTTATTTTCCAAGGATTCCTCATGTCTTTTCTCTTGGTTTCGCCAAATCATTTCTTCCACATTTATATTCACAATTTGCAGGTAATCAAGAGCTTGCTTTGCATTGCAAGTTGACCACCAACCAGGATGCAGCCAAATGTCATGCAGTCTTAAAGTTATAAAATAAAGAGCAAAATAAGCACATAGCTGTTTGGTAGCTTTAATCAGAAATAATTAGGAAATGTCCAAATCCCAGGCATTATGAATGATGGTAGATAGCGTAATGTACACAACACACAAAGGATTTTAGCCATAACAGAATAGATAGGAAAATATTTGTAGTTCTACTTTAAGAATGGATCCACTTTTATGTACATTTGCTTGTCAGTCATTTGAAGGACATTCTATGTTTATGTCTCTTAGTTTGTTTGATTAACAAACATTTAAATTTTTATCGTGAAATTGCTGGGGTGTGAAGAAAACCACATTTCACAGTTAGTAGACAATGATACAATTTTGAAATCCAAAGAATGTTCTGAATTAAGATCAGCCTGGCTGGATTTTTGTGTTTGCATTATTTTCCCTGAATCACTTCTGGTGTTGTGACTTGCATATAAATTCAAGATGAAACACTATCCTCAATGAATGAGAAAAATTTTCTACCCCTTACTTGCAAGCAGCCTTCTGTTTTCTACTTAAATACTGTAACAACAACTAAACTCTCTGATATGACTGGTGGGGCCTGAAAAATATTTCACATGTTATTTTGATAGACTGAATTTCATAGGTAATATCATATTTTCTTTTCTGTTTTGGTGATAAAATTATCTGACAAAAGCAACTTATGGGAAAAGGCCAGAAAAGCTTATGGTTCCCTGTTCCAGATTATTCCACTATAGTGGTGAGGTCACAGCAGCTGGAACTTGAAGTAATTGATCAAATTACATGCCTAGCCAAGAAGCAGAGAGCAATAAATGCCTGCCTATACTCAGGATCCTTCTACATATTATATATAGCCCAGGATACCAGTTACAAAATGGGTAAGTCGTCAGAACTCAAAATCAAAATAATCTCCCCTGGACAAACCCACCAGCCAACCTGATCTAATCAATCCATCTTTGACATTCCATTCCCAAGTGATCCTACTTTTTGGAAGTGGCTATTTAAAAGTAATCACTGTTTTCCATTTCTGTTGTTCAGCCATTTTCTATTAAAACTTTACACCTTGGAGGAAGTTGCTTAGGTCTCAGTATTTTTAAATGGAGGTGACAGAGCAGGATGTTCTACGAGGAGATTAAAACATTGCATACTGAGGGGAATCTCACTGAGACACAGTATGTGGTGCTTGAGAGATGGCTTAGCAATTAAGAGCATTTATTGTTCTTGCAGAAGCTTGAATTTGGTTTCCAGCACCACATGGCAAACAAAAACTGTCTGTAACTCCAGTTTCAGAGTATCCAAACCTCTTCTGGCTTCCATGATCACCTGCATACAAACAACTCAAAGGCATATAATGGGCAAAATAATCCCTCTCTCTCTCTCTCTCTCTCTCTCTCTCTCTCTCTCTCTCTCTCTCTCGC
>NW_004949162.1:1159675-1173607 GCF_000317375.1 Microtus ochrogaster
CTCTCGCTCTCTCTCTCTCTCCCTCCCTCTCTCTCTCTCTTCCTCTCTCCCCCTCTCCCCCCCACACGCGTGTGCACACGTGCACACATACATACAAAATGCATTTAAAAGATCTTCTTAAAATGACACAGTATACTCTAAAGGGAGGTAAAACATTTCATCCTACTAGGAAGTTCCTTGAGTTCAATAAGTAAATTACTCAAAAGCTTCAAGAGGACCCTTGGCCCAATATACTAGATATTACTTTTGTCAGAGTATTTTATAACAGTCACAGAAAAGAAATCAAGACAAAGATGAACTAACAATCCAAAGTTTTATCCAAAATTCTAATTTACAAATGTAATAACACATGAAATGCAGCAATGGGCTAATTCACTTTAAAGGGATAAGAAACAATTTAAGTGTAAGTTAATATTATTCAAGAAAACAGGCTTATATATCTTAATAATATCTGACAATATAAACAGAAAAATTATTTCAAGGCTAAATCAAAATTCTTCATTGTACTTCAAGAAAGTTAATGATAAAGTAAGATAGCTCTGCAAAAGGGGACTGAAACTATTTCAAGGATAATCACCATAAAGCAATGGATAGCATTCGCTTTCTGTAGACACACTCAAACTAGTAAGGCTTGTATACTCATGGTGTAGGGGTAGATACTGTGCTGCTTAATATTGATTATCAACTTGACAGGATCTAGGCTCACCTCTGATATAATCTTCTAGACCCTTCTGAGGGGAAGCTTAATTTCTCTTTTAAATTTCATGCATGTGAACAGTGTTTCTTGGTCATATTCATTTCTCTCCCGTCCCTCCAACTCCCCCACCAAGTTATCTCCCACATCCTTTCCAACAGTATGCCTTTTCTTAAAAAGCCCTCCTTGTCATGAATGGTGGCACATGCCTTTAATCCCAAAACTCAATTGGCAGAGGCAGGTGAATCTCTTCGAGACAGAGAGCAGTCAGCTCTAAAGAGTGAGTTCAAGGAGAGTCAAAGCTACACAGAGATACTATGTATCTGAAAAGCAAAGGGGGGGGAGGGAAAGAGCGAGGGAGAGGGGAAGGAAGAAAAGAGCTCACTATGTCAAATTGACACTGCCTATATGCACAGAAAAAATCATCCACTGATGCACAGGAACCCTACTGAAAGCTGCCCCCACAAAGAAAAGTGATTCTTCCTTTCATAGTACCTATCAACTGTCATTACCTCCACAGCTAGTTTGGGACATATGGAGTCATTTACCCTTCAATGCTGGAATTCTAAAATCTCCTGACCTTTTACAGACCCTGTGTGCTTAACCACAGCTGCTGACAGTTCATGTGTATAGCCACCATGTGATAACCAGAGGCCAGATTTTCACAGCACTGCTTCCCATCCTCCAGCATTTACATTCTTTCATTATGTTCCCTGAGCCTTGGAGAAAAAGTTCACTATATGGTTGAGAATTTATTCATTAATTCTCAACATTTTGAACAATTATGAATCTCTAAGTCCTACCTTCTGCAATAAAAAAAGTTTCACTGACCAAGGATAAGGGCAGCATCAATATAAGGTTATAAAGAAAAATTTAGAGTTGTCATTGAGAGCATGACTATTTAGCAAAACAATAATCAATATGTGCTCTGTTAGGGTCTATGATATGGACTTTGACCACATTTGCAGTATTATATATGAATTCTCTCTGGTGGATCAGACCTCAAATCTATTTAAGATAGATGTTGGTTATTTCATAAATGATCTCCTCACTATCACACCAGTAGAAATTGAAATACCTTGTCAGACATCTCGTATCTATCTCACCATTAAACCATTGGTGTCTCTTCTCCTCTAGAAGCCTGTATAGTGCTCTCTAGTACTCCAGCACCTTGACTACAAGGACAGTTTACTAGTCCATTCAAGACTGATTTTCCTATGTCCTATAACTGAAGTGTGTGATGATGATGATGATTTTATAAGCAGTGTCTTACAGTATAGTATATATGATGGGCCATCAAGAATAATGGCCATATTCTGTCTTATTTTTTGTGATTTTGTTCATCTTTGATCAATTACTCTTAGAAAAGAGGTAACCCGGTATTGAGATTTTTTATTTAATAGTCCATGTCCTCTTAGAATGGTATTTCTTGTCCATGAAGGACAGCTCTATTCAAACTCTTTGTTTATTGAATCAGATTAACTAGTGGAATTTTATAAGGCTTCTTTATACATCATTAATACCGGTTAAGGTCCTGACTACACATCCTTTCCCATGTTGAAAAAATACAAGCATGATCTGGCAGTTAGCCTACCTGGAAAATTCTTCTTCCAAGTAAAAAGTATGGCAACCATGTTCCTGAGTTTTTCTGAAATCAGAACAATGAATTCTGAATTAGCGTGAATAGCCAGTAGCTGGACTGCTGATGAGTTTGCACACTCCATGTGTCCTTTATGTGTTTCTTCTGTCTAACAATGCTGGTGATACAAATTCTCAGTGTCCAATTAGATGTGTTACCTAATCACAGTTGATATGCTTCCACTATGTGTGTGTGTGTGTGTGTGTGTGTGTGTGTGTGTGTGTGTGTGTGGTTTCTCACATGTATTAAAGCAGATGCTGTTCCCTGAAATTGTCTCCAGAACAGTTCATCTCTGTGCCTTTTACTGACCCATGGGCATAACAGTATTGTCCAATAACAACTGTAGTGGCATTGCCTTCATCCCTCTTTAAAGCCTTTAGCTCAGTATCATCCTTCCAATTATTTTATAACATTTGTGCTCTATGATCTCCCTTTATTATACTTTTTTTGTGAAACAAGGTTTCTCTGTGTAACAACCCTTTCTGTCCTGGAACTTGCTTTGCAGACCAGGCTGGCCTTGAACTCACTGAGATCTGCAGTACCTCTGCCTACCTTGGGTAGTAATACTATTTGTAGCTTCTTCATAAGCACTTCAGTTTGATAAGCTCCTTGTCCACTTATTTACCCATACTGATCATTCCATTACTGGCTTGAACATTTCTTCCCCAAGTATGACTCCTGTCTAATTTCTTCTCACCTATGATATTTTATTTCACATCCATAAATGAATACCACTATCCACTAACCTACACTCATTTTCTGATTTCCACATGTACTATATGGCAAACAGAAAATTTAAAGCTAGCATTCTCATATAAAAAAGAACTTATAGCATTTGTATTTGGAGTTCTGAGTGACCTCCTTAATTATATTTTTTTCCAGTGCCATCAATTTAATTGTAAATCTTGCTGTGATTAAATACCATGGCCAAAAGAACTTAAAGAAGAAAGTTTGTAATAGTCTCAGGCAAATAACAGTCCAACATGACAGAGAGGCATAGTAGAAAGCTGAGAGACTAAATATTTGATTATAAGAATGAAACAAGGAGGTAAACTGGAAGTGGGATAAGACTATAATTTATCAAAACCCATTACAATGGTCTACTTTTTCCAGGAAGACTATATAACACTGTTCCAAACAAAACCCACCCACTGAAGAACAGGTGTTCTAATGTCTGAAATTTTAGAGAAATTTCTCATTTAAACCACCACAAGATCCCTGCTTGCTTAGTTTCTTTTCTGTAGCTATGGAAAGTACCTTTCCAAAAGTAAATTAAGGAATGGAAAGTTTATTTTAGCTCACAGTTCACAGTATAGGCATGGTATCATAAATCAAGGAAACAGAAACTTGAAGCAGCTAGTCACTTTACTTTTACAGTTAATATAATGAATGCATATTTAGTGGTTGTTAGCTGATTTATCATCTTCTTATAATATACATAATCTCCTTCCTACAAAATGATGCTACCCAAAGTTGATGAGCCTTCCCACTTCCATGAACACAACCAAAATAATCTTTCACCAATGTGCCCAGAGGCCCATTTCCCAAGTTATTTTAAATTTTACAGAGTTTAAAATACTAATCATCATCCTTGGCATGATCACCGTATCCTCTTATATTTTGGGCCAAAACAAAGCTTACTTTCCTTAATGCCTTTGCCAGTTATTTTGTCACAACATCTAAGACAAAATATACAGAAAATTAGCCAAAAAATTGGAATCATTTTTGTGATAAGTCTGATCATGTAGTTTTTCAACCTTTGTAACTGGTTCAAGGAGAAATGATGAATTTGTAAATTTGGGCTAGAGAATTCCTATAATGCTATAAATAGAATTTAACTCACCTTTCTGTTGGGGGTTTTGAAAACAAGAATTATATTCCACTGAAACAAGACAGTGGAAGACTGGCTCAAGGAACGTTAAAGAAATATAAGGACTCTATCAGGTAGTGTGTGAGAGGCTATTTATGTAATAGTCTGGAAATAGTTTTCGGTACATTCTATCCAGTCTTGAGATCTTGTCTGAGACTGGATTAAAAGGTACAGAATTTATCTGTTTGTCAGAGGAAATCACAAAGCTTCACCATGCATCAAGATTACTGTTCACTGCTCTAATCTATGCCAGCAATGAGACAGAGAGAAATGGCAATGAGTGAAGCAAAATATATAAAACTGTGCCTTTTTATTTCATGTGGTAAAAAAAATTAAATTTGCAACAAGACAGATGCTGAGAAAGCAACTATAATTGTTAAGGTGCTTATCAAGATTAAAAATACAATTTCTGAGGGGGGGTGGAGAAATAGCTCAACAGTTAAGAGTATTATCTGCTCTTCCAGAAGACTTGGTTTGATTTCCAACATGCATATAATGCCTCACATTCATCTGTAACTCTAGTCCCAGGGGTTCTGATCCCTTGTTCTGCTTCCACAGGTACCAAACACATAAATGATACAAGACATGTATGAATGACACAGCATACATATGTATGTATGATGCAGCATGTATATATAAATGTATATATGTATGTATGTATGTATGCATGCATGCATATTTGTATGTACACTTTCTGGTCTATACTTGGACAGCAGGAAATTTTCCCTGAGTGAGCCTGTTAAAGGATACGTATTCTAAAATCAAAATATATTTGAAAAGAAAGAACATGAATTAAACAACACATTAACAGAGTTCCCTTATCAAAAGCATTAACCTTTAGAAATGTTTCCTTTGGTTCAGTTTGGAGGGCATGTAGAAGTTGATAAAAGGTTTAAAAAATCAAAGATACATCTATATCTTCAACTGGTAGCAGAATTTTTTAGTATTGGCCACATAACACAGGTTTTGAAGATAAAAGAAATGCAAAAATGAGGATGTCATGGAGGCCTGCATCAAGGTTCTAGAAAACTTTTGAGACTCATCGTTGTATATCAGGATGAAGGTTATTGTAATGTACCTCCCAGAAGCCATGATGTGAAGCTGTTTAGGTGTAGTCTAAGATGCACTGAAGAAACAAGAATGTTGGAGATTTGAAGGCCATGGGATGTTTGCCTAAGAAAGCTTCCTGCACACAGTTTGCCACAAAAATAAGACTCTGTGTGCTGCAAGAGGCAGAGCTGGAAGGGAAGAGCTTTTATTCAAGTCTTTCAGAGACACAACGGTTCTATTATGAGCCTTAAGTACTGTACATGTAACTTCAAAATGTGGTGTTTGTTCTCCTGGCTTTGCTCTAATACTTCATTGATTTGTCCCAGTTTTTCTCTCTAAAAATTGGAATGTCTGCTCTGTGCTATTGTATGTTGGAAGTGTGTGACTTGTGTTCTGACATACTAGGAAGTCACAATAAAGAGATTGCCTGAGTCTTAGAAGAGATTATGAACTTATACTTTTGAATGCTATTGAAATTGGTAAGGAAAATAGATATTACTAAAAGGTATGTTGTTTGTTTTTACTTTTAAAACTATTTCTAATACAATATATTTTCATCATTACTTTTCATCCTCCAACTCCTCCAAAATTCTCTTCTCTGTTCTAACTCCTTACATGTACAAGTTTATGCATGCTCCCTTTCTCTTTTCTCTAAGATTTTTCTTTCTACACACTTTCAGAAAACATAAGCACAAAACAAAACTCAAAGTAAACAAATGACAATAAGCCAAAAATGTCAAAATTAAAAAAGACCAAACACACACAAAAATACATAAATAAATAAATTACAACCATGGAATTTATTTTGTGTTGGTCACAAGTCCTGAACAAGGGCCTGTTCTGAAGTTTGGCTGGTATATCCAGTAAAATTCTGTGAAACAACAAATTTTCTTTTTTTTCAGTGAATAGTAATAACAAATAAGTTCTTGGTTAGGAATAGAATCATGTGTCAACTTCCCACTTTCAGTTCTGGCAGTTTGCCTTGAATATGTGAGTGTCTTGTGTATGCTGCTTCTTATTCCTGCCACCACAATATTCCTTGGTATGATATACAAGATATTTTCAACCTACATCCAAAAATAAACCCTTCTTTTTTAAGTTGGTTTGGTAAAATATTTTGTCACAAATCAAAGTAACTGATATAAATATGAATGTCTCATGTCCCTGGTTCATTTTTTATCAAATAAATTTTCATACTTCAATATTATTTCTGAGTGTTTAAAGGAGCATGTTAAGGTTTTCAAATAAATTATAATGTAACTCTTTCTTGTTTTAGAGCTGGCATTGTAAAAGTATCTATTTGTGTTAACAGACAAGGTAGGTAAGTTGCTTTGCCAATAAAAGCCAGGCAATTTAACTAGATAGCAAGTAAGCATCAAAACAGAAAAAAGTGAATTAGAAGAATCTACCTACTTTGCATCTCACTGTGGTCTGTAATATACATAATTGATATCAGTGTCAAAATAAGCCGTGAAATTTTTCAAGTAAATAACAGGAATTGTAAAATAGCCACCACATGAAGACAGAACCAGGAAGGAATTTATCTTCTATAAGAAACTCTTTCTTTAATATTTGTGTTCCATATCTTAGATTTGAGAGATTTACAATTATATAACAAAGAAATATTTTATGTTGCTTTGATAGCATTATCACAGCAGGAATGACCATGTTGTAAACTTAAAACAATGCTAAATCAAGTGATCACTGACTCAAACCAATGCAAATTTCATCTAGAGGATCATGATTTAATTTTCTTCAGTTGTAGTTTGGTTGTATTGAAAATTGCACTTTCAATTTCTCTGAAGCTAGAATACAATATTTCAAACAAAATAACTTTTCTTTATGCAGTGTTTCCAGGTTTTGACCAAAATGCCTTGGTAACCCAATATTTTCAATAATTGACTAGAATAAAAGTAAACAGCAACAGCATTGTTATGCACAAAGAAACAGAGAGCAATAAAGTCTATTTCTTCCATTGTCATTGGAAAAGGTGAGGATTTTCCAGGGCTGTTAGTAAAACACATGCACGTTTGGCTAATGATTTCTGAGCAACCAAAATTGACTCTGCTGGCATACTCTCTTTTTGTAGTAAGGCCTTAATAAATGTGTATACAAGAATTGGGAATCCCTATGGTTTTATTCACTCAACACCAAATTTTTATATAAATATTACCATTAATATATTATCAATAACATGGATTCATTTTTAACAGTTCTAGAGTCTGGAAAGATCAAGGCAGAAACACTTACCCTATTTATAAGATCATAAGCCTCATTAATTAATTAATTGGC
The DNA here is from genome assembly GCF_000317375.1 of Microtus ochrogaster. Lineage (NCBI taxonomy): Eukaryota > Metazoa > Chordata > Mammalia > Rodentia > Cricetidae > Microtus > Microtus ochrogaster. The sequence goes on from NW_004949162.1 coordinate 1,167,221, forward strand.
CTCCTAATCCCATATTCTAGGTGACAAGGCCTTTTATACATGAGTTTTAGGTGGACATTAAGGACCCTGGGAATAGTTCAGTCCATAAATCTCTTATAAACAAACATAAGAACCTGAGTTTGAATCCCTAGAATGCAAGTAAATATTCATGTGGTAGCATACATCCACAATCGCAGTGCACTTATGGAAGCATAGACAGGAGAATACCCAGAAACCTAAAAGCCAAATGGCCTGATATTTGCAATACCAAACAAAATCTCCTTCCTTTCTTTCCTCCATGTTACTCCCTTTTTTCTATTTCTTTTTCCCTTTCTTCTTTCTTTTTATTCAGTACATGGCTTAAAAAGTGCTATTACAATTTCTCAACCTTTATTTTGCATAGTATGTTTAAGTATCATGAGACTTTAGAAACTATTCCCCTTTCTAATCTATTGCTTTCTATTTCTTGGTTGGTCCCAGAAAAGAGAGAGCTATAGCTTATGTAAACTGAGAACTATTTTGAGCAGAGAAAGGTGCTGGGACAGAATCACAAGCATGTCAATATTCTGTATGGTCCAATACTTGCTGCAAGTTTCAGTAAATATGTACTTAGTATTTTTTAAATGATTATTATTCTTATTTTAATATGATATTTAAATAATTTGTCAGATTGATCTTCATTTCTTGCATCAATAAATTTGATAGAGTAACTTGATAATTACCCTTACTGCGGTGAAGATCAAGCAGTATGTAACAATCACTAGCATTTTATGTGATAATAGTGTCTATTGAAAATAAAGAAATACCTTTTACAACAGCTAAAAATGAATACCACACAAAATGAAATAACTAAAACTTAATTTACCAAAAAAATGAACAATCTCTACAATGACACATATAAAAAATCTGATTGAAGAAATTAAAAAGTATACCAGTAGCTCAAAAATTAAATTGTTCATATTACTTTAGAGAATATTTAGATTCCTTATCTTCTTAGTAGTAATTGGGAAATAAATTCTACCAATTCTTCATTGTAAACAAAATAATTATAAGAAACAAGGAACAATATTGGAATCTTTGAATCAGCATATTACTTAATTACTCAATCTCTCCAGAGGGCTGGGATGAAGACTTAATGGATAAAGCACTTGCTACACAAGTGTGAAGACTGGAGTTTGGGTCTCAAGTACACAATAAAACCAGTCAGGCATTCAGATGACACTTAATTTCAACACTCTGGAGGCAGCGACAGGGAACAATTCTCTAGGACAAATATTTTAAGTTTGCCAGAATTGGAGAGTTCTGGATTCAATAAAATACTTTACCTTGGTAAACAAACTTCAGAGATTAAGAAGCACATACAACACCAACTTCAGATTTCCACAAGCATGCATTCACACTTGTATATGTACCTGCACACAGAATGTAAACACACATAAAGGGGAAACATGTAAGGTGGCTGGATAGAAGTGCTTTATCTGCAACTATGTGAAAGAGGAAAGAACACAGAAGAAAAATATATTCTGAGGTTCTAAATTTGGAATGACAGATTGATGGTAGAAGGTGAGGGAATAGGAAAAGAAAGAAGGATGGAGAAAAGAGGAGGAGGATGGAATAGTAAACTTGAAAAAATATAAAAGTTACTGCAACATCTAGTGAAGTGATTAGAACTATAAACAACATGTAGAATTTGAAAGGCAACAAAGAAAAAGGAACAAAAATTTCTTATTTACTTGCTCTATAGCCAGAGACAGGATGCTACTAACAAAAGGCTAAGCCAGAAATCAAAAAAAGACACAAATAGTAACAGAAAACTACAAATCCAAACTTTAGAATAAATTCATGATTCTTAGAATTTTTTAACGCAGTTCAAGAATTTGAACTAAAGATAACTTCTCTGCGCAGGACAATGTACCATGGACCTTATTCATCCCCCAAATCACAAACTCCTATGGGCACTGATATATTTTATTACTGTTTGAAAGTTATGAGGGAAGTGCTGGTCTATTTCAGAATACTTGAACTGATAAACATATCAGAATAAAACCAGTATCTCTAGTAATTTTGAGATTTTAGAACAATTACTTTTGATTAATGTGTCCATAAACCTGAGGCCTAATTGTAATTGCTTCAGAGGAATTTGAGAGTTTTCCCCTTTGTGGTCATTTAGTCTCTCTCCTTGTTTCCCTTTTCAAATAAAATCTCTTCTGCTTTTATAATACTCATCCCTTTAAAGAGCATATTGGAATGGGTAGTATTATGGCTACTAAGGCCAATGATTTTTGTTTTAAAACTTATTCAAATTTTATTTTTTCATGCCTTCCATTATTTATGATGGGAAAATATTTTTTTTAATTTTTTCTATTACATGGAAAATACTTTCCATTTTATGTTCATTCTATTTTTTTCCAGAATATAATTTTGATGCATTATAGCAAGACCTGCCCTTCAATACTTTTTATTGTCATTTTCTTAGTGAGCAACAGGATTACTTGGTGAAGTCTATTCTACTTCAGCTTAGATAGTAATCTTAAAATACTATTATTCATGAATAACTCATGAGTTAACATCCACAGTCCTCCTAGAATGTGAATGATATTGCTGTGGTTTTCAAACCTGTCTTTATTTTTTACCATAACAACATTACATGTGAGACAATTGCTCAGTTGTGTTCAACATTGATCTTGGAATTAAATTCCTTTGCAAGTGGCTCCCTTAAAATGATTGTTCTGGAGTCAATATTAGATATGTGTTTTGAATCCAGGAAATCTCCGCTCAGTTTTATTCTTTTCAGATTCTCTTCCACAAATTTAAATCTATGCTGTTTCTTCTCCTGATTGCAAAACCCTTCTAAATATTATTTTTTTATCATAACTAATGGAACATTTCTAAGTTGAACTTAGGTGCTCTCCTGTGAAGAAAACTAGTTTATCTGTAAAATATTAGTTGTCTGTTATACATCGTTCCTCTTCTAGTAGGGAAATTCTTGGATCTGGAGATAGGCATGGAGACAATGGTAACCTTCTTTCCGAGAGGAACACATTAATTTTCCAGCATTTGATAAACTCAAGGGCAAAGGCAATAACAGAAACTTGTGAAAAAACAAGAATGCTTGATGTCACTGAACTATCACACTACAAGCAAGAGTAGGAGTAATGATAGCCAGTGTATACAAAGTTTTAACTAGGAAAGAGCCTAGTAGGGGTTGAAAAACAATAAGAGACACTATAACTCATGTATCTTTGCTAACACTCATCCAAGTGGGCAAGTGGGGAAGGGTAGAAAATAATCTTTTTTATTGAGCTCTACATTTTTCTCTGCTCCCCTCCCCTTCAACCCTCTTCCAAGGTTCTCATGCTCCTAATTTACTTAGGAGATCTTGTCTTTTTCTATTGCCCATGTAGATTATATCTATGTATGTCTCTCTTAGGTCCTCATTGTTGTCTAAGTTCTTCAGGATTGTGATTTGTGGGCTGGTTTTTGTTGCTTTATTTTTAAAAGCCACTTATTAGTGAGGACATGTGACAATTGTCTTTCTGTATCTGGGTTACCTCACTCAAAACAATGTTTTCTAACTCCATCCATTTTCCTGCAAAATTCAAGAGGTCATTTTTTTTTCTGCTATGTAGTATTCCATTGTGTAAATGTACCACATTTTCCTTATCCATTCTTCAGTCAAGGGGTATTTAGGTTGTTTCTAGGTTCTGGCTATGAAAGTAGTTGAGCACATGTCCTTGTGGCATGATTAAGCATCCTTTGGATATATACCCCAAAGTGGTATTACTGGGTCTTGAGGAAGGTTGTTTCTAAATTTCATAGAAATAACAACATTGACATCCAAAGGGGCTGTACCATCTTGCATTCCCAACAGCACTGCTGAAGTGTTCCCTTTACCCCACAACCTCTACAGCATAAGTTATCATCAGTTTTTTTGGTCTTCGCCATTTTTACAGGTGTAAGATGGAATCTCAGAGTTGTTTTGATTTGCATTTCTCTGATGACTATGGATGTTGAAGATTTCCTTAAGTGTATTTCAGGCATTTTAGATTCCTCTGTTGAGAGGTCTCTGTTTAGGTCTGTACTCTATTTTTTTATGGCATAAAATATCTCAGAGTAACTCTAACCAAACAAGTGGAAGACTAGTATGACAAGAACTTTAAATCTTTGAAGAAAGAAATTGAAGAACACACCAGAAAGTGGAAAGATATATGCTCTTGGGTAGGTAGAATTAACATAGTAAAAATGACAATCGTACCAAAATCAATCTACAGATTCACTGTAGTCCCCATCAAAATATAAGCAAAATTCTTCACAGACCTCGAAAAAATGGTACTCAACCTCATATGGAAAATCAAAAAACCCAGGATAGCCAAAACAATACTGTACAATAAAATAACTTCTGGAGGCATGACAATCTCTTACTCCAAATTTGCCTGCTCTTCCAAAGTTCATGAGTTCAATTCCCGGCAACCACATGGTGGCTCACAACCATCTGTAATGAGGTCTGCTGTCCTCTTCTGGTCTGCAAACACACACAGATTGAATATTGTATACATAATAAATAAATATTTAAAAAAAAGAACTACAGTGCTGAAAACAGCCTGGTATTGGCATATAAACAGACAGGAGGACCAATGGAACCAAATCAAAAGCCTGGATATTAATCCACTCACCTTCGGTCATCTGATTTTTCACAAAGAAGCAAAAAATATCAAATGGAAAAAAGAGAGCATATTTAACAAATGGTGCTGGCATATCTGGATATCAACATGTAGAAGAATAAAAATAGACCCATATCTATCACCATGCACAAAACTCAAGTTCAAATGGATCAAAGACCTCAACATAAAGCCAGCCACACCGAACCTTATAGAAGAGAAAGTGGGAAGTACACTTGAGTGCATTGGCACAGCAGACCACTTCCTAAATATAACCCCAGCAACACAGAGAGAAACAACTAATAAATGGAAATATAGTCTTGATCTTCTTGGAAAGAAGGCTTCTCTTTTATTTGAAGCTCTGGGAAGAGGGAACTTTGTGCTTTTAAACATATGATTATGGATTAAAGTTTGTATTTTGTTCTTTTTTTTTAATTTATTTATTTATTGAGGATTTCCGCCTCCTCCCCGCCACCGCCCCCCACCTCCCTCCCCCCCCCGATCAAGTCCCTCTCCCCCATCAGCCCGTAGAGCCATCAGGGCTCCCTAACCTGTGGGAAGTCCAAGGACCGCCCACCTCCATCCAGGTTTAGTAAGTTGAGCATCAAAACCGCCCAGGCCCCCTTTGTTCTTTTTTGAAGTTTGTGTATGTGTGTCTGTGTGTGTATGTCTGTGTGTATGTGTCTGTGTGTGCACGTGCAGACATGTACATGCCATACACACTACACTTGTGGCAGTCATAGAACAAATCTTAGTTCCATGTCTCCTGCTTCTCTTCTTGCTGAACCATCTCACTGGCTCCACTGTGAAGTTTCTTTTTCACAGAGTAGAGAGGAGTGAGGAAAGAAGTAATCATTTAAAAAATACTCTATAGTTTCCTAGTGCTTGATTTTTCTTTGTTTATTGCTTCTTCATAGTACCATTTCCTGAATTTAGAATATTTCCCTTTTTATATTTTTCACCAGTGTCACAATGGAACGTATAAGCAAAGTTATAGGAATACATGATAGGAAGACTGTTTTCTTCATCATTTCTATAATTTGTCTTTGTTTTCATAAGGCAATGAAGAAAATATGAGCAAACTATATCACTTATAGTCAACATCATTGTACTTTCTAAGAATTGCATTCACTAAATGGAAAAATAATTCAGTATTAATTTTTGAGAAATCTGTGACAGTTATACAAAGATTTAAAATTTTGATATGACAGAGAAAAGAATAATTTCAACTTTAGGAAGTCAGGCACAGCTATTAGATAAGATATTTCTATCTCTGACTAATTACTAAACTCATATAGTGGTTCCTCCACATTGCACATTTTCCCTAATTATATTTCTCAGTAACACTCATCTTAATTATAAAATGTTTAGTTCATAGAGACTCTGACTGCATAATTCCTCATCTGATATTCAATACTACTATGATTGCTATTTCATTTTAGAATCTGAAGATTAGGCAGCAATCAATCAATGAAAAAATATTTTTGAGGCATATATCAAATATACTCTAGATAATTATAAAATATTTCTTTCTTTTAAAATACTTTCAAGCAGGTATGCACAAACAAGCTTGTTTGAAGACATTAAATACTTTAGTAAACTGTAACTTGAAGCCGGGCGGTGGTGGCGCACGCCTTTAATCCCAGCACTTGGGAGGCAGAGGGAGGCGGATCTCTGTGAGTTCAAGACCAGCCTGGTCTACAAGAGCTAGTTCCAGGACAGGCTCCAAAACCACAGAGAAACCCTGTCT
>NW_004949162.1:1173725-1174335 GCF_000317375.1 Microtus ochrogaster
AAAGAAAAGAAAAAAAACTGTAACTTGATATACACAATGCCCGTGAAAGTATAGAATTTCAGGAAAACTCGAGATTCTTATTTGAATACTTTCATGGAAATTATAACCAGAACATTCATAATAATTTTTTGTTCTTGTTCTCTACTGCTGTTGTAACAGATGACCAAGTATTTAGTGACTTGAAATCATGCAAATTTATTTTCCCACATGTAAGACAGGCAAAAAAGCCAAATAATTGAGTGCTATCAGGATAAAATGAAGATATTAGTTGGCACTATTCTTTATGTCACTCTAGAAGAAAATGTGTTTCATCATTTTTCAAGGATCAAGAAATATTCCCTCCTTTTTGACACCTGTCTTGCCTGTCATTCTTTCATACTCAAAACCTCTAATATTGAGCCAAATCTTGCTCAGGCTCCCATTTATCTTGTCCTTTTCTCTGTCTTAATTTTCTACTAGGATATATTCCTTTTTTCCGTTTATTTATTTATTAAAGATTTCTGTCTCCTCCCTGTCACCTCCTCCCATTTCCCTCCCCCTCCCCCAATCAAGTCCCCTTCCCTCATCAGCCCAAAGAGCTATCAGGTTTCCCTGCCCTGTGGGAAGTCCA
>NW_004949162.1:1174534-1190143 GCF_000317375.1 Microtus ochrogaster
TCTCAGTGTGTGGGTGCACCCCTCGCGGTCCTGAGTTCCTTGCTCGTGCTCTCTCTCCTTCTGCTCCTGATTTGGACCTTGAGATTTCTGTCCGGTACTCCAATGTGGGTCTCTGTCTCTGTAGGAAGACCTGAATCTCTCCAATTCAAGGTCAACTAAAATTCTCTACTGACAGACCCCCTGACATTCTCAGGTTATGGTGTTTAGGACATGAGAATGCCCTATTTGTAAAGGTCATTTTCCCTTATAACACTCAGTACAGTCCCTACTGACAAAGTCTGTTATGTAAAAAAAAAAAAATGAAGAAGACATTTTCATTGTTAATTTTGAAAGACTCAGAAAACATATTATATAAATACCCCCATTTCATGTGAACAATATGTGACTATAAAATATGCTAATAAATAATTTCTTTCCTTGGCTTCTATAATATGTCACTTGGAAATCAGCATTTTCCAGCCAAAGAATCATCTGGAGATAATAAATATTTGCCAATATGAAAAACATTTTACAATGAAAATGTAGTCAAAGCCCACTAAATCTTTAAAAAATTTGCTGTCACAAACTGAGGCTCTAGATATGAAAGCACCAACAGAGAGTCCAATAATATCAGTAGCCAGTTAACACACACACACACACACACACACACACACACACACACACACACACCACAAAATTTTTCTGAACAGACATTTACTAGACTCTATGTGCAAAGTGACTGTAAGTTCTTCAGCAGGGTGACATGACCCCTTCTTTGAAGACAGGAACTGATTCACTGGCAAAATTCCCGAAGAAGCTATTCACTGGTTGACCTTCACAATTTTCTGAAGGTAGGTAAAGCAGTACTGTTTGTTCTGAAGCCATATTAAGCTTCTTACATAAAATTTAACAGGAAGTCACCCACAAAGTATTATTGAAACTGGCTTTGAATCTGCCATCTGAGGTATTGTCAAATTTAGCTCAAAAGAGTAGCTGTTATAATCTACTAAAATCAGAAAGTGTCTATAATGATCAGAAAAAGGCTCCTAGCTCTTATAGACCAGGCTATCCTCAAACTCTCAGAAACATGCCAGCCTTTACCTCCTGAGTGTTGGGATTAAAGGCGTGTACCACCACGGCCAAGCAAGTGGTGGTCAATATTTTCACAACTGGCTATATGGTAAATATTCTTGGTTGTGCAGCACTTTTCTCCAAATTGAAATATCTTTGGAAGAAGGGAAGGGAGACTTAGAAGAGTCACAAAAATATAAAACCTTACTATGTCTAGGAATCTCATAGTGTTACAATGTGATATAAGTAGAAAGCAATAACGCTGAAATGGAGATTCTTTGGTAAAAGCACGTGCAAGCGGAGTATGGAAAACAGAGGTACAGCTATTTTCACTCTTCACCCATTCTTTTTTTTTGAGATTATAAGTGCATTTATTGACTTATTACTTTGAGACACAGCCTTGCTAGAGAGCCCAGACTAGCCTCCAACTCATTATCCTCCTGCCTCAACCTCCTGAGTGCTTGGGTTAAAGGCATATACCACCACACTTGGATCATAATAAAAAAATATTATTTTTAAAATATTTTAACTTATTTTCAAAGCACGTTTACTATTTGTGACAAGGGAAAATAATACTTGTTTTAAAGTACTTGTTCACTCTTCACTACCCATTCTGTAGTGATGCAGCTGCCTTATCACCCCTATCTTACTGTGAATAACACTAAAACTGTCAATGCTCAGAAAAGGAAATCTTTCTTCTCAATGTTTAATCTCTCAAGTTTTACTTGTAATATTTTTAAAGTATCCTCAGCAACCATATACATCAATATTTTGAGAAAGAAGGCATTTTAGACTACAGATAAAATTATAATAGTTTGAGTTATACTGGGTCAAAAAGTGACAAGGTTAACTAAATTTTACTATTTGTCATAAGATGTTGCCCAAAAGAAACAGGTTTACAACTTGAAAATACTGACTCCAAAGGCAATCCAAACATACTCAACAAACGTACACACACACACACACACACACACACACACACAAAGAGAAAAGTAAATAAACAAAAAATGCTTTTACAATTTCCCTTCATTTTTAAGAACAGCTTATTATTTCATTATTATTTTAAGAACAGATGCTGGTCCAAGTGGATTGTCTGTGTGTAGAAGAATGCAAATAGATCCTTATTCATCACCACGTGTAAAACTAAAGTCCAAGTGGATCAAAGACCTCAAAATAATACAAAACAGTGCATCTGCAGAAGAGAAAGTGGGAAATAGCTTTAAATTTGTTGGCACAGAAGACAAAATCCTAAACAGAACACTGCTAGTATAGGCACTAAGTCCAACAACAAATGAATATTACTGCATGAAACTGAAAAATCTCTGTTAGACAAAGGACACTTTCAATAGGACAAAAAAATCAGGCTACCTCAATACCCAACAGAGGGCTAAATCCAAAATAAATAAATAACTCAAGAAACTAGATATCAACAATTCATGCTGTCCAGTTAATAAATGGGATACATATATAAACTGAGAACTATTAATAGAGTAATATCAAATGGCTGAGAAACCCCTAAAATTGTATAATATCCTTAGCCATCAAAGAAAAGAAAAATCAAAAGTACTTTTAGATTCTATATTACACCTGCTAGAATGTCTAAGATAATAACACAAGTGACAATTCATGCTTTCATGGATGCAGAAAAAGGGAAATAAATAGTCTTCCATTGCTGGTGAGATTACAAATGTATACAGCCACAATAGAAATCAATATGGCACTTCCTCAGAAAATTGGGAATTGATCTACATCAAGACATAGTTATATTATTATTGGTATGCCACTATGGATACTGAGGGGAACAGATGCAAATACCTATAGTTAAACAGAAATCAAATCTCAGGAATCCCATAGAAGCAGAGGAGCAATGATTGTAGGAGTCAAAGGGGTATAGGGTACCAGGAATACAAGTCCTATAGAATCAACTAAGTAGGGACCATAAGGGTGCTCAGACACTGAACCGGCCATCATGGAACCTGCTTAAGTCTGCTTTAGGTCCTCAGAGCCTACAAGGGTCTGCCTTGGGTTCTCTGCATTTATGTTGTGGATATTAGCTTCGGGACTTTGTGAAATTCATAACAGTGGGGGTGGGGTATCTTTGACTCTCTTGGGACCATTTCCTCATGTCGGCATTCCTTGTCCAGCCTTGCTACAAAGTTTTATGTCTAGTCTTATTGTGATATGTTGTTATGTCATGTACAGTTGATATTCCTGGGCAACCTGCCCTTTTTTAAAAGCTATTAGAACAGCAGTGAATCTGGAAGAAAGGCAATGTGGGAGGGTTGGAAAGTCCAAGTGAGGGTACGCTGCAGTCAAGATGTATAAGAGAAAAATAAAAAAAAATGTTTTAAGAGAATAGCTTTGCTGAGATATAATTCATAACTATATAATTCATCCATTTAAAATTTTAAAAATGATGTATAATTCCATTGTGTAAAAAATAAGAATATGAAAATATATTGAGATGAAACCTAAATTAGTGATTTCCTGGTGCTGTATTGAAGGGGAAATTGAGGAACAGAGGATAATATCTAAGAAAGTTATATCAAAATTTCTTTTAAGGCAATGAACTGCTCTGAAATTAACTGTGGCAATATTTGTACACTTCTGTGAGTATACCAGAAGCTGTTTCTCCAGATTCTTAACACAATTATATGATGACATTATATAGCTAATATCATGAAAATACAAAAAACAGTCAATTTGATGTATAATGTCATCATGTAATTGCTACACATAATAAATATTTAAGTGATTAAAGTCTTCCTAGTATTTATTTTATAATTGTCACTACCACCAGAATTAATGACTTAAGCATTTAAGCACATTTTTATTTATAATAACTCTAAAGACTTATTAGTGAATAAATTAAAGCAAGTAGAAATTGCTCTGGAATGAAAATGGATATTATGAATACATTTAACACAGGATTTAGAAGACAAGAAAATATTTTAATAACCAAAATTTAGTTGTTATATTTTCAATGTTTATTGCCTATTCTTAAATTTTTCCTTGAAACAGCTTAGGGTTGTTTTTTTTGGGGGGAGGGGTCTAGAATGTCTGTCACAAACACTCAATATTTCTGACTCTGCTTCCAATGTGCTGGCATTACACTTATGTGTCATCATAGTTGATTTATTAAGTGTTATTTATATCCACATATCGTGTGCTCCCTGGTAATACTAGATTTGGGTATCTATGGCAGTGTTTGCCTTCTGTCTTCTCAAAATTTTATCTAGCACTAATCAATTCTTTTTCAATTACTGTAAATTATGAGACTTTCATTTTTAAATATTATATTTACATTGAGTCTGTGTTCATGTGCATGTTTATGTTTCTGGATATTTGTACCACTTATGTAGTCAAAGAATATGTTTTGAAAATTGTTTTTTTTTAACCATGTAACATGTAGAACACTTATATCAAAACCAGTTCATCATGTCTGGGAAAACCGTGGACTCTCTGGATGTAAATCAATCTTCTTGTATTATCTCATTATTATACTGCATTTGCTAATATGGGTCAATATCCTTGTCCTCACATAGAGGCCAAACTGGCTCTTAACTAACAATGTATATTAAGCTTAGAGATATAAAGAAAACAGAGTAGGGATAGAGTTCATTCATATGCTTCAGCAATTCATTTTTCTTCCACATATATGCTAAATGGCTGTCATATCTCAGAAACAATTCAAGATTCTGGGAACATATCAATGAATAAAGAATGAAAATGGCACTTCCATGTATGGTTGAAAGAATTGTAACATAAAGCATGGTAAATTAATAAATCATTGCATATTAGTAAGCAAACCATATATGTATATGTATGTGTATGCCAAGGCAAATATCAATATGTACTCAGTCACTCTCACATTAATTTTTGAGACTCAGTCTCTCACAAAACCTAGAATTCAATGATTGTCTTGGTAGGCTTGCCAAGGAGATTCTAGGATACTACTGTCTGCAAAGCTCAGCAGGCCAGGAACACTATTGATAGGGATATAGAAACTCTAATACATGAACATGGGTCCTGAGAATATAGATTTTTCATGGGTGCTGGTTATATTTGTGAATATGTATACATATATATGCATTCAATAACAATTGATAAAAAGTTCATAAATTTGAAGAAAAAAGAGGGGGTATATAGCATGGTTTGGAGGAAGTAAGGAGAAAGAAAAAAATGTAATTTAAATACAATCTAAAAACAAGTCATTTCCTCAATTCCAAAATATTTAAATAAAAAAATGTTGGAGGAAAATTGATATAGAGGTCAATACCAGCTTATTAAATAAGCAAATGAGCAAATAAACAAATAGGTAGGTAAAGTGTGCTTCAGTTGATGTTCAAACTACCCAATTCTGAGTAGCATGAATCTAGGCCCACCAGCTCACCTTTGTTTCATGGTTCTTTGTTCACATAAAGCACCCAACCTCACAAAATACATACTGAAAGATTTCATAATAGGTACTCTGGCAACAGTGACAGTAGAACTTGATCCTTTCATAGCATGTGCCCTTGACAATCTACAGGCTGTGCTATTCTAAACTAAAGCAGTTTAAAACACAATCCATTAGAACTGAATAACACAGCCTTTCAATCATCTGAGAACTGAACTCTGTAATAGGAAATGTCCAATGTCAAAGAAAGAGTGGCAGGAAAGCTTTTTTATAACTTGTTTTTAAAAGAAACTGCACTTAATATGAGCCTGTGGGAAGACTTCCTCTGACAAAGAGCAAATGGAATCAAATTGGAGTAAATGCCCCATGTATACAATAACAAAGGAAAGTAAATGGGAAATTATAGCTTTGCCACTTAACTATATACAAAAGAAAACAGCAGTCTTTTCAAAGAGTCTGGCAGTTCTTAAGGCTGTAATTTTCTTCTTGCTTTGTTTGCTACCTTAATCTAAGATCCCCTGGAAAAGAAACTGAAAGGATTTTTAAAAGAAGAATGCCTTTCCTATATTATGCACAAATATAATAAAAAAGTAAAGTATATGTCACTTCACCTGGCCTGAGTGATAGTTTATGGATCTTTGTGCCTTCATTAAAACTCATTATGGCATTTGCTATTACTGTGTAGTTCTGCGTTTATAAAATTAGCACTTCAGAAAGAGCTAATTTTTTTTATGGTTGTTGTTTTTACTTCAAAGGGTCTCAGTAGAAATTATGCCTCATATTATATATGAATGGATTACTGAACTAACATTTTCCTATATGGCTCTGACTTAAAGGCTTCCATAGGAGCAGAACCCAACCAATCATATTTTCTACCCAAAGTTAAATTATTAAAATATTAAAAGTTTTTGGTGATTCATCACTCCTTTATTTTATCAATGGCTTTAATGAAGTCCTCTTTTCTTTCAAAAATTTTCCCTGAGTAAAAATTTTGAAGTTCATATTCAGACATGTTATTCTACTGCCTAATTCTAGCTGTTAGTTTCTTCAAAAATGCATGTCCAAATATTACACAGGGCAAAAAGAAAAACAACAACAAAATGTTTATCTCCCTCCCTCTCCTTCTCCCTCTCCTTTCCTCCCTCCCTCCTTCTCTCCCTCCCTCCCTCTCCTGTCTCCCTCCCTCCTTCCCTCCCCTCCCCGTGTGTGTGTGTGTGTGTGTGTGTGTGTGTGTGTGTGTGTGGTGTATTCATGTGTTGTATATGCATGTGTTCATGCAGGTTCACTAACCCACCATAGAACCTCATTTTGAGGCCATAGATTAATATCAGCGTGCCTTCCTCAATTGTTTTACTACTTTATTTTTGTGACAAGATCTTTCATTGAACCTAGGGCTTGCTGTTTAGGCTAACCTCATTGACCGGTAAACTCCTGGGACCTTCCTGGTTCCAATCACTTTAGCACTAGCATTACAGGTATGTGTTCTACCACTTTTACATGAAGGGATCCAAACCAAGGTCTTAATTTATGATTGTAAAACAAGCACTTTACTCAATAAATCGTTTTGCCAGTACCAAGTTTTGTATCTCTTTAACTTCATGTTGTATTGAGAATTGATATTATTCTAGCTCCTCTCTCAGGTTTTCCTAAGTTTATTAACTCTGTAAGGTTGAAGGATATCATTATAAAATTATTTTTCTACTTAGAACAGTTTATACCATGCTGCTGATATATTTAGCTTTATTCAGTCTTTGAAATACATTTTGATTGCACCTTCCTCAGAGAAATTAATTTTTGATGCATCTATTTTGATTAATTTGAATCATTTGCTTATAAAAGTCTCTATATTGCTTATTATATTTTTCACAGTTAGGTTTAAGGTTTATTTTTATAGTTGTTTGTTATTTTTAAAGGTCTCCATTTTTTTATTTTTTATTAGATTTTTTAAAAAAATATCAAATCAAGTTCCCACTCCCTCTCCTCTTTCCATTCCCTCCACACACCCTCCCACCTCACCCCCATCCAATCCTCAGAGAGGGTAAGGCAAATTGCTTTGAGGAAGGTCCAAGGCCCTCCCCTACTATTTCTAGACTGAGCAAGGTATCCATCCAAAGAGAATAGGTTTCGAAAAAGCCAATATAAGCAGTAGGGATAAATCCTGGTGTCATTGCCAGTGCTCCTCAGTCTGTCCCAGCAATGTAACTGTCAACCACAATCAGATAGACTAGTTAGGTTCTATGCTTGTTCCTTTCCAGTCTGAGTAGAATTGGTGAGCTCCCATTAGCTCACGTAGACTGTTTCACTGGGTGAACCCACCATGGTCTTTACCTCTTTGCTCATATTCTCATTCCTCCCACTCTTCAACTGGACTTTGAGAGCCCACTCCAGTGCTACAACACAGGTCTCTGCCTCTGTTTCCATCAGTTTCTGGATGAAGATTCTATGGTGATTTAAAAATATCCATCAGCTTGACTACAGAGCAAGTCAAGATAGGGACCCCTCTCCTCTAGTGCTTAGGGTCTTAGCTGGGGTCATCCTTCTGGACACCTGGGAATTTCTCTAGAAACAGGCTTCTGCTAACCCTATAATGACTCCCTCAATGGTGTCTAATAATTGACACTTTGATATCAAATTATACAAAATGCTATCAACAGTAACATTACACAGGGATAAAATTGATTAAGCGATAATCTACTGAGACTAGCTTTTGTTTTGGACAGTTGTTACCATACTTCTCCTACCACAAGGAATAACAAAAAATATTCATATAGAATTTGTGTGTACAAATAAAAATATATGTATAAATATATGCAAGAAGACACTGAAAAGTGAAGAGAAGTAGAGGGCAACAGTGTCAGTAAATATGTGAGCAGTTTGGTGTTTTATACTAACTCTAAGATTAGTATAGCCTTTCTCCTCATGAGGTAATGTTAGAAGTGGCACAGTAGAGAATTTGGCTTTTTTAACTATTGTTCAGAAATAACAAATCTACCTCCATCTATAGTGTCTAGAAAGTCATGCAAAAATCAATAAATAGATGACTCTTTTTTATAAAGTATGGTATCAACACTTATGAAACCCAAATGTTTTCCCTTTTCAGATGGTAGCGAGAAACCCATCACCATGTAAGTACCACTGGAGTATACATAGAAAAGCCAGGTCCACATACTTTAGGCCAGGTAAAGCACCTAAGTAAAGTTTGGGCTTGGCTGCTGTAAAAATATATATGATAAAACATTTGATTAAACAGTTTTCAAAATAATTTAGCATTATAATAAATGTGTTAAGGGACCAACTTAAAAATTAAAACATACTAAAATTCACAAAAATTACAAAGATAAAGAATAAAATATGAAGATATCAGCATCAGTACTGACTTTTTGGGATCCTATTCTCTTTGGATATATACCTTGCTCAACCTAGATGTAGTAGGGAGGGCCTTGGACTTTCCACAGGGAAGGGTGTCTTGCCCTCTCTTAGGGCTGGAGGGGGTGAAGTGAGACGGTGTATGGAGAAAGTGGGAGGAGGGGAGGAAGAGGGAATTTGGGTTGGTATTTTTTTTAAGTAATAAAATAAAACAAACAAAAAAGAAAAAAATGTCACCATTAAAATGACTTAGATTTTTGAATGATATAACAAAAACAATAAGGAAATCATCATAAAAAATCACAAGACAGCCATTTGTAGTAAACAGAGGGACAAAAGAGTCAATTCATTAGACAACTTGGTGTTTATCCAGCATAGGTCAAGATAGCTAGCACTGAACTTACAGAGAGATATGAGTGTTTGATAGCAAATATCAAGGAAACACAAAGATAGACAATGGTTACACCTTGATTCTGTACAAATTGTGTCTAAATAAGAGAGTTATAATCTAATACAAAACTTTATAAAAAATGTCAAATATAAAAATTAGACTTGCAATTGGCATGAAAAACATCAAACAAGAAACATATGCTAAACATTTTAAAAGTTATCCTATCCTCAGTAGTCTAAGTTTTCTATTAGAAATAACTTGACAAATCAGTAACCTACAGATTGGGAAAAGATTTTCAAAAATCCCTCATTGGACAGAGAGCAAATCTCAAAAATATACAAAGAACTCAAGAAATTTGTCATCAAAAGACATCAAAAAGTGGGGGTACAGACCTAAACAGAGAACTCTCAACAGAGGAATCTAAAATGCCTGAAAGACACCTGAGGAAATGGCTAACATTCTTAGCCAACAGAGAAACACAAATCAAAACAAAACTGAGATTCAATTTTACACCTATAAGAATGGCCAAGATTAAAAACACTGATGACAACTTATGCTGGAGAGGATGTGGGGTAAAGGGAATACTCCTCCATTGCTACAACTATCTTGTTTTCAACCCCATCAAAGACCTGAGAAGGGAATGAATATTACTTGAGAAACAGAAAGTCCAACCACCAAACAACTTCCAAAAGTTGTAAGAAATGACAGAGACAACCACCTACCTGGACAATCACCCAAAGTGTCATTAGTAATATTCGGGGAACCATCTTTGGCTAAGGCCTAAAGTAACTGACAGACCATTTTTAGAGGCAGGAAAAAATTAAAGCCTATCTTACCATGTTCTGACAAAGTTTGGCATTCTTTTTTTTCTTGGATCCTTCTTGTCCATTCTGAACACCATACATTTTGTCAGTGGTTGAGGCAAGGGCAGTTCTTTGTTCAAAGGCCAGTTTTGACAGAAAGAAAACAAGATCCAAGTGGAGTGTCTTCATAGACCAATATTCTCTCAGAAATAGATGGGTGCTGTCAGAAGCAGTAATGTCTCATATCAATAAAATTCTAAGTGATTTAAATGCCATATTCTACAGTTCTTTGAAGTGATTAAATATTATGTATCTATGTGGAATATAATATCCATGCATCTAAAGTACCTGAATAGTCTAACTATGAGTATGACAAACATGGATGGCTACTGAACTATTCTTAATACCGATATAGCTTAAATACTAAGGCTTCATATTAAAATATTAAATAATCTTTAAATAAATGTGCATCAAATAAGGAAAAGGACCACAAAATGTGAACAATGTATAAGTATCTTAATCATATGTAGAAATGTATAGGTCAAAATGATAAGTATATACTAAAATTGCATCAATATACAAAATATCAAGCAAAAATTGAAACATTCGTGCATATAATATGACAAAATAACTTTGCATAGGTGTACAAATATTGTAAACAGAAATAGGAGCATATTCAATATAACAAATATAATTAGAATTTATATCAATATTCAAGAATCTATTCCACTGTAAATTGTCTATAAATAATAGCTCACAAGTCTTCTCACTATTACTCAGTAATATTATTAGTGTAAGATCACACTAATCTACATATTATCCCATCCAATCCCTTTTTATTTTCAAAAGAGATACCTGAGTCTACTTAATTTACACCCCAACCCCATACCACTTATAACCAAACCCTAATAAATGTCCATTGGTGCAGGAGAATTATCTGTATTCTGTCAATCATGTTTTAAATGATTGGCTGATTGGCCAGGCAGGAAGTATAGGTGAGTCAACCAGATGGAAAGTAAAGGTGGGGCGATGAGAACAGGAGAATTCTAGGAAGGAGGGAGCCCATTCCTCCCAGTCCTGCTCAAACCACAGAAGAAGCAAGATGTGACCTGCCCAGCTGAGAAAGGTACCGAGCCATGTGACTAACATAGATAAGGAAAATGGATTAATATGAGTTATAAGAGCTAATATGAAGTCTGAGCTAATGGCCCATTTCATTTATAACTTATGGCCGGGCGATGGTGGCGCACGCCTTTAATCCCAGCACTTGGGAGGCAGAGGCAGGTGGATATCTGTGAGTTCGAGACCAGCCTGGTCTACAAAGCTAGTTCCAGGACAGGCTCCAAAACCACAGAAAAACCCTGTCTCGAAAAACAAAAAACAAAAAACAAAACAAAACAAAAAAAAACAAACAAAAAAAACTTTTGGAGACCTCTGTGTGATTTTCTTTGGGACTTGCCAGCTGTGGGAACTGGGCAGAGCAGGAACCCCAACAAGCAGGACCTCATGTTACAGAATGGCATCTACCTAGATAACTGCATTCACAGAAAGCCTGAGAAAGCTTGGGGAAGAAAAAGCATGTTTTCTTGGTAGAAGCAATTTCTTAGGTTTGTTCTGCTTGCTAGAGGCAAGCAAGCCCTCTCATTTAAGTGAGGCTTCCTGACTAAACTTTAGTTGTAAAACCTTACAGCTCTTTTAAGGGGTCGTGCCATGAACACTTAAATAGTGTTGGTAAAAAGCTGACCGCATGCTTTTCAGTTTTCAGCTATAGCAGGTAAAATCCACACTGGTTTAAAATGCCAGCTACCCTGCTAGGGCAATCTGACTCTTTCAGGCAGGTGGTCCAACTACGGATCATTTGAGTGTAGTTTGTGAGCACACTGCTGCAGCATGCTTGCTGGCAGGGACATTGAAACGCCATAGAGTTGTGGCAATAAACTTGGCTACACCCAGTACCTCCACCATGAGGCTAGAATCGCAGAAAGCAAAGAAATGGGCTAGATCCAGCCGTCAAAGCCAGGGCTTTAATCTGACCCACATTGCTTGGTAAATTAAAGACTCATGGTCAGAAAAAGATAGAGGATAAAGAAAGATTCAAAGATAAAGAAAACTTCTAAGCCGGGCGATGGTGGCGCACGCCTTTAATCCCAGCACTCGGGAGGCAGAGGCAGGCAGATCTCTGTGAGTTCGAGACCAGCCTGGTCTACAGAGCTAGTTCCAGGACAGGCTCCAAAGCCACAGAGAAACCGTGTCTCAAAAACCAAAAAAAAAAAAAAAAAAAAAAAAAAAAACTTCTAAATGGTTTACAGTGTGTTATAATCTATGCAGGCTTAAAAAAAAGGTTAAAGTCCTTAAAATAAAAAAAGAAAGAATGATAGTAGTTGGGTGTGGTGGTATACACCTTTAATCCCAACACTTGGGTGAGAGATGTAGACTGACCTCTGTGACTTCAAGGTGTGGTAGAACACTTCTTTAATACCAATGCCTGGGAGACAGAGACATACAGATCTATGTGAGTTCAAGGTGTGGTAGCACACAACTTTAATCCCAGCACTGGGGAGACAGAGACAGGCAGATCTCTGTGAATTCAAGGATAGCCTGGTCTACAGAGTGTGTTCCAGGGCAAAGATAAACAGAAACCCTGTCTCAAAAAGCCAAAAATTAAAAATAAAGGAAATAGAGATTAAAATAAAAACAGATAAAGATGGAAAACACACAGAGAATCATGATACTGTATGTTATTATGCTCTCTTTGATTTGTTTAAATGCTGAGGCAGTAGCAACAGCTGCTAAAAGTTATTGCTTATAAATGCTGCTGAATTAATACAAGAAAGGTATTTTGAAAATACTTTGACTTCATAACTGAAGTCAAAAGGTATGTTACTTTGGAGAAGTGATTTTGCTTTTGTTTCCTCAGAAAATGAGAGGCTGTGAATTCATTCTGAGTTAAGAAAGATCATGTTTGATCAAGGGATCCACCTGAGAAATCTCTGGTAGGAACAGATGGCCCAGATGTCTGAGTTCTAAATCTAGAACACGCTCAAGATGCTGCCTGAGATGATCAAGCCTCACAGGATACTCCAGTCAGGACTTGATTATAACTCTAAATTTTCTTTAGGTCCCCATACGATTATGAGTGCTCCCAACCAGCCGGAAGTAGCCTGGAATACTATGCCCACATTCCAAAAAAATGGACTATGGATATTTTCCTTTGCTTAAGAAAAAAAGAGGGGGAAGTGATGCGAGAAAATTGTCTCTATTCTGTCATGTTTTAAATAAATGCTGAAAGGCCAGTCAGGAAGAATAGACAGGTCAACCAGACAGGAAGTAGAGGTGGGGCAATAAGAAAGGAAGAATACTAGAAATGTGGAAGCCCATTCCTCCCAGTCCTGCTCAGATCATGGAAGAAGCAAGATGTGACCTGCCCAGCTGAGAAAGGTACCGAACCATGTGGCTAACATAGATCAAGAAAATGGGTTAATATAAGTTATATGAACTAATATGAAGCCTGAGCTAATGGGCCATTCAGTTTATAACTTATAGAGACCTCTGTGTGATTTTCTTTGGGACTTGCCAGCTGTAGGAACAAGGCAGGACAGAAACCCCAACAAGCCAGCCCTCATGTTACAGTCTATAATGCTGAGGACATACTTTGTTGGGAGAGAGGACATTGTCTTCTAGAAATATTTCTAGCTCTCATGTGGGTGGTGTTATTTATATGGGATCCTGTAAAAACACAAACAATGGTTAAGTTTCAAGATTATTTTCTGGTAACACTGCAGATGGTCTCTCGGTGGTAACGTTTTTCTCTGGAGTTTTTATTTTAAGTTCTGGCCAGAACATTGTAAGAAAGTGCACTATCTCAGCTAGTCAAGTTGGAATCATCTTGAATAGTTTGTAAGCCAATACTGATCTTATAGTAGTGCTATCAGCATAATGAAATCATATCAACCAGGTAGATTCATTGTTGTGAGGCCCCCATCTTCTTCCTGGAAATTTTAAAGATTACTGCAGGAAAATTTATCATTCATTGTGAAAAACTTAAACATTATTCATATAGACATATATTTAATAAAAACTACCAGAGAGACAAAAAAGGCAATAGGAAAAGTAAAAATTTTCCTAAATTTTTTTATTCTGTCTCATACCTATTTGACTCCTGATATAAGACAGAAATTCTGAATTTTTTCTTTAAACAACATGCTTGAATTTAGAGGATAGCCACTGTCCAACTTCAAAGACAATTTTGAGTTTTAAGTGAGTCCCAACTATTATTATACTGAGACATTGGGAAATATATGTGTTTATGTAGTGAAATATTACCCTCCATTGGATGTGGTGATTCTTTTTGAATAGCTATCTTTTCTTCTTTAGGCATCTAAATGTCCAAGGACTCTCAACATTTTGAAGATGGGTATTTTCATGCAAAGACAATAGCAGAATCCTGCCTCAACTCTTATGAGGTTTCTTTACCATCTCTAGGATTGTCACCTGTTTGAATGAGCTGTCATTTCTCTTTACCAAGAGGTTTATCTTTTCCAACTGAATCTCTATTAATTTTGATGATATCCATAGCATTTCTTCTCCTGTATAAACAAGAGCAAAACCTGCTCCCCAATGTAGGACATCTTCTGGTTTCCATTCTGAGGTCAACACATCCTTGAAATATACTGCCTGATTTAATTTAGAATATCATTATTATTATTATTATTATTCAATGTCTCTCTGCTGCTGTTGTTCCTTTCTCATTAGCATTAAGAAAATTTAAGGTTAATAAAAAGCATTATGCATTCTATTTCTGAGGGTATTTTCCACCCCTTCTTTTTTGTTTAACATATTTTATAGTTCAATTTGATCTTTCTATAACTGTCTCACCTGTAGGATTGTTTAGTATACCTGTAACATGTTTTATATTAAAATAAGCAAAAAAAGTTTCATTTTCTTAGAGACATATGCTGGATCATTGTCCATCATTATATGTACAGGTTCACCCATGATGACCATAACATTTAGGAAATGTGTCATTAATGAATCAGCCTTTTCCAAACTCAAAGCAGTTGTCCATTGAAAATCTGAGTGTCAATGGTGTGGTGCATATATTTTAATTTTCCAAAGTTTAAAATGTACACAATATCCATCTGGCAGATTTTATTCTTTGAGTACTTTTTGGATACTTCCTGCAGGTAGTGGTTTTTGATTCTGTAAAGAACAAGTAGGACATCTTCTTATAATCTTCTTAGTTTGTTGCCATACAAGAGAAAACTCCTTATTTAAAACTTTGCTATTTACATCGTGATTTTTTTATGAAATTCTTAGGCCTTCGGCACATTTTCAATCAATATTTGATAAGTTTCTGGATTGTCTTGTGATAGAGGATCTGGCAGACCCATATGGGATTTGATGAATATTCTCTAAATGGGACTAGCCTATTTCTGATTACATTTTGAACCTGAATAAATAATCAAGTCAGTTCTGTATTATCTGGTATAAGTTCAGTGGTTTCTATATATTTTTTTACTGATTTTTTTTAATTTTATTTATTTATTAAGGATTTCTGCCCCCTCCCCGCCACCGCCTCCCACCTCCCTCCCCCTCCCCCG